>NC_135499.1:131207781-131232781 GCF_052857255.1 Amblyomma americanum
CACCGTGGTGCTTGCGGCTTTCAGCCCACGCTTCTACAATTGTGAGATTTCAGGATTGTTTATAAGCCACGAGGAAACAAGTGTCCGAGCGTTAGTGTCGCAGTGGGTCCTGCAGCCTCTTCCTTGCTTCAAAACACTTCTCCTTTCCACTGCTATCCTCTCACTATGGCTCAGGTGTCTGACAAAACGGGGGGGGGGGGTCACAATAGAACAAGAGCGAAGGACACAACTTATTGATTCAAGTAACCCTGCAGCGCACCTAAGTACGTGGGTGGTCTTAGAAAGAAAGGCGGATTGTATGGAGGCTGCGAGGAGCCGGTGATGTGGCCATCGTCTAACAAACGCAGGAAAAAAATATGTAGGCTTAGGATACAACCTATGAACGACAAAGCAGGATAAAAGCTAAACTTAGGAAGTGAAAGACCTGTAAATAGTTTTATCCCTTTTCAGCGTTTTTTAATTGCGTTGGCATCAGAAGGGTCTGTGCAAGGGTAAATGGAGGACCGCCGTCTGTCAGTAGCCATTACCAGATGACCCACCTGCCCACCTGGCCACGAACGAACCTAGTATACTACCTATACAAACTTAGTATAGTGCTCGGACATCAGAACCTTAGTTAGGGTATAATGAAATTTCGTGTGTTAACCTCGTATATAACGAGCCTCAGGACGCCGCCTCGGAAATTACGAACTTTCATGTGTGAAAGGGACAGTGAGGAGAACTCGATCAAATTGTTTTTGTTAGAAAAATCTGATACTTCGGCATTTCATGGCTTTGTTACCGCTTGTCCGGGACAGAAAGATGGATTTATTTCAAAAAAACCTGGATTCCAAGTTGAAAAAGTTTTTCCCGCCGCCACTCCAATTCAAACTCGGGGCACTCTTATGACGTCACGGCGTCCTCTTATAACGTCATAGGACGGAGTGACGTGAAACGTGACGGAAACGCAGACTCCGTGATTCCTAGCGGCTAGCGGTGCGGTCTAGCAGCCGCCGAATTGAAAGCTACCGCCGCCGTACGTTGAAGTCATCTATCGGGGGTCGCTACCGTCGCATCGTTTACGTTTGCACCGGCGTATTACCAGCGTTACGATGGATCCCGTTCCCGAACCCGACGACGAAGTTCTCGCAAAAACTCCGGCCTGCATTTCAGCGACCTCAGCTCCACAGAGCGTGCGATGCTTTTGAGGGAGCACGGTTAGGTTAGTCGCCGGCGGGTCGTTTTCCTCTTCCGCTGTGAGCAGCCGTTGCTAAATAAATATCGTAAACCAAGTGCGGGGAGTCGCAAGGGGCCAGGACAAGGTCGACGCGTAGCGCCCATCGGAGGCTGGCCGGGCCTTTGGGGCCTACGGATTAGGATTCCTTGAACGGCGCTGTTGCACGGTGCAGCAGGCGGCGTCGAGGAGATTTCCCACGGTTGCAATGGCCAAGTTATTTATTTATTTATTTATTTAATTATTTATTTATTTCTTTATTTATTTATTTATTTATTTATTTATTTATTTATTTATTTATTTATTTATTTATTTATTTATTTGCTACAAAAACAGATGGGTGCTCAAGGGCGCTCGCGTTTAAAGTTGGCGGCTTGAAATTAAAGCCGATGCACGACGCTTCAACGTGCTCCGCGCATTTCCGGAGGTACGGGGTCCACTGGATCCGGCTCTCTCGCCCACTTGCATGTGCATTCAGTAGTGTACTGTGAATGGATTAAATTAGCCGAGAGCAAGAATATAGAACAGCTCCGCCCAACTGCCGAAGCTATTGAATGGAGCCGCAAACAAAAGAGTTGGAGGACAGCGGAGTCACGGTCTCTGCAGGTTCCAAATCTCTTTTTCTTAACTGCCTTGTAACTTGTCTTCCGTTCATAATAAAAGATTTCCGTTAAGTAGTTTGAAGTTGACAGGCACAGCCGGGAATGTCTCGCCGGGCGAGCGTACGAAGACACAAGTGTTCTGTATACTGCTAACTGCCTTGTACGATCACCGACCATCCTGCCATCATAGTTTTTCATCGATCGTGGCGATCATCTGACCAGCCTTAACCGGCTCTTTTAAAGGTTAACTAGCACTTGAAGCGGCACTTGGAGTTCCTCTGCTGTTCGGCGCTTGTAAATCGAGGCGCCTCAAAAACAAAACCATGGGGCACGCAAAGCTCATAGACGCAAAGCTCCATAACAAATCGAAACTCTCCTGGCCGCCTGTGGCGCTGCCAAGGATCGGTTTTATTTGCTTCCAACATTCAGGTTGTCTTTTGTCTGGCTTCCTTGTGTGATAAAAGTGCGCTATCGGTTTCAAAACAAAACTTACTTCAATATAGAACCGCGCAACCTTCCTTTGTCAGCCTCAGAGATTCGTGGTTGTATGTAGGAAGGAAATTTCCTCCAAGGTGGCTTCTTTCGTCCTATGACGTCCTCACGCTTGTACTTGCGAGATTGGCCTGTGGCGGCGATACCTGTGTTTTGGTTCTTGCTATTTTCTACCTTACAAGAGCTTTGTTTTTAGTAAGAGGGGCGTTTTTGTGATAAGGAGCTGGTATTATATCGATACAAGCCAACTTCACTTTCCCCTCAGTGTCCCTTTAACCTCGGATCTATCGAACATTCGTGCGCCACCTCCGACATGACGAACTTTCATGTCTGGACTTCAGTTGTAACGAATTTTCGTGTCTGTATCACAGATATAAGGAACTTAGCGTGATGACCTCGCATACAATGAACATCCGGCTGATAACGCATTCTAACGATCTACCGAGGATCGCCTAAGGGTCAATAGTGCGCCAGCACTTATAGTGGCCATTGCCCCGCATTTAGCCGTTGTGTGTTTGCCTGAAGCCTGCTTTTTGTCAGGCTGCCCGCCAGCCTTATGGGAACTTATGGGAGCTTATGGGAACTGCCCAGGTTTGTGTATTTGCGTTCGTTCGTCTGTACACGTCTGACTGTGTGACTGCGTCTGTACGTGTCTGACTGTGCGACTGTGCGTGTGCGACTGTGTGACTTTGCGACTGCGCGACTGTGCGGCTGTGTCTGCGTGACTGTGTGACTGTGCGACTGTGCGACTGTGCGTGCGTGCGTCTGTACCTGTGTGAACGTGCGTCTGTACGTGCGTGACAGTGCGACTGTGTGACTGCGCGTGCGTGCGTGCGTGCGTGTGTGGGTGCGTGTGTGGGTGCGTGTGTGCGGGCGTGCGTGCGTTGGACAGCTTGTGATGATGTCACAAGCTCACGTGACTTAAGTGACAGATGGATGATAAACAGTGCAAAACAACGGCCACACAGCGCTAACGCACCTCATTCGGATTTGGCCTAACTACGCAAATCGGCTGTCATTTTTTCTGCGATAGCACTTATAGTGACCATTCACCGCATTTATCCTCTGTGTGTTGCTTTGTCTGTCTAAAGCCTGGCAGGTATATATACATGCACACACTGCCTACTGTGCAAACTGCCCACCATGTCAGGTGGCAGTTCAATTAACGATTGGTTGCTGGCGACTGGTTGCTCGGGAAGAGCTACCTGCGTATCACAAGCACCAACGATGTGAGCACGTTTCATCAAAGGGCAGTGGCGCATCGCTTAGCCGCCGCACCACTGCACCAGGAGTGCACTCCCAGGGACCTATGAGTCTAATGCAGAGAATGATCAAGTGCGCATAAATGGGAATTAACCCATTATCGCTATCTCATCTGCTTATATCCGTGAACAGTGGTTCCGAACACCAAAACCGAAGTGAAAATTGAAGTGCTATCGCAACTAGTTTGCATTTGACCTAACTACGCAATTCACCCGCCATTTTTTTTTTTTTCGCAGCGTTACAACGCACCGTGAGCGACTGTTCAGGCTTGGTTCCGTTATGCGTTTTGTGTGAGCTCTTATGTAGTTATCCTCCCCTTCACTTACGTCGATAAGCAGTCTTCGTTTTACTTACATACGCTGCATAGTCAGGACCATTATAGGGTCAGGTGTAGAGAAAATTTTTACCTTCATCGCACCGTCCACACGAAAACTTCGCAATGGCTGGTGCAACAGCACCGGTCCGGTCTATTCCAAATGCCTCGAGTGGCGCCCGTCTAATGACATGGCTGTGCTTTCGTAGACAAAGTGTTAATGCCAACAGCTTTGGACGAATAGTTTTCATTCCGTGCAGTTCGTTTTTAGATCTCACATACATTTTTTTCTCTTCGGAAATTTGTGTTTCACATGCGCTCGTTAACCGCATCTGTAAACAAGGCGCATTTTTAAGAGACCTGCTCGCATGAATTTTCTAAAGACCCCGCCAAGAGGTCCATAGTGCAAATCCGTCAGGCGGGCCAAGGTTTTTTCGCCATTAGATGGGTCGCCAAGAATTAATACTGAAAATCCACCGCGATAATAGCGTGCTACGCTTTAACAGTAGAAACGATACAATAATGTCCGAATGACTGCATCCAAACTAGCAAAATAAAACTGATGGCTACGTTGGCAACAAGTTATACAGCTCACAGTGGCGTGACGTAGCAACAATATCGCAAATTCATATGCAATAGAATGTCCTGACGTCGAAAACTGGATCACTCCGAATGACTTTTTTGTAAATATTTGGACCTGCGTCCAGCGCTCCACGTAAGAACGCTTCGGAACGGAACAATGCTTATAGTCTTTGTGACCGGGATGACCTGCAAGTACAGGCTAATATGATTTGAAGGTTGTCGCTGTCTTTTCAGCCAAAGAAGAGCACATTTTTCGTCATGAGATGATCCCTTAATCTCCAATCAGAATGAGGGTGCAAGACAGAAGAACAAAGCAGGTATCTTAGCACGTGTATTTCGTTCAGTTTTTTCGCAGAAATAAACTGCGTTATAGCACTTTACTAAGCGTATGTTAAGCCTCGAGGGATCACCACTTCATCAGAATGTAAAACAAATAGGCAGCCGCATATTTAAGAACGATCCCTATGCGACCATGGATTTCTGAACTAAGCTGCTGATTCACTGAAGCCAGCTGATGTGTGTTACAGCTATTTGTGTCACTCCTTCATATTTTCGTTGTGGAGAGAGCGCATAATGTATACTCGGGGACAACTTTCTGTGGCACTGTGTAGAAGCTGCAAGCGAAAGCCATCGCTTCCAGACCTGCTTGGTTGGCTCGTAGGTGCGTGAGGACAGCACGCTTGTGTAAAGTGTCACCTCATCCCCGCAGCTTCTATTCGGTGCCATAGAAACTTGAACGGGAATGTGCGTCTTTTATAGATAGCGGGTGCAAACGAGGACATATTTATGACTGTGATTAAAGCACTAGCATCTCCACTTCGCGCAGACAGCTGACAATCACAGAACAACTGTCCATAACAAATTTTAGAGCCGTTTTGCATCATCATTCGCGCTCCTCTACAGATGGATGCTGATAGGGCCGTACTGCATGGTTTTGAGAAAACCAGCCTGTGATTAGCGAAAAGACATCGAATGCTTTCGGAGGCGAAATTCTAGAGGCCGTGTGCTGTGCGATGTCAGGGCACGTAAAGAACCCCAGGTGGTCGAAATTTCCGGAGCCCTTCCCTAAGGAGTCCCTCATAGCCTGAGTCGCTTTGGGACGTTAAATCCTCCAAAACCATAAACCATTTGAAGAGGGACTTCCCTTCATATTTTTCAGGTGTGGAACGCAAGTTCTTTCACACTCACATGTGGCTCGTTTAAAACAATCTCGTATAAAAGAAATGTACTGGTTGTATGGTTGTGTTCGGCAACGGAAATACAACGTCAAGCCATCAAAACGACTAAAGAGCTCCAAAGGGGATCTCTTCAGACATGGTTCAGTTATATATACACCTATATACTACTAAGGTTCGAACCAGCTCTTGTAGGCAGCTTTGTCCGTCGCGAGTTTGCCCTGTCTTCATCTTGTCATCATCATACTGCAACTCTCCTGCAGTTCCTTTTTAAATCTTGGACGGTCTCGTTCAGAGCAGCGCATCTTATTGCTTTGCAACTGAAATTGATCGCTCACGCGCAAAACATAAACCCGTCTGCAGTTTATGAGCATTAGTCGTAGTAGAAAAACCGCCATACAAGTAATGGTTCTTGCATGTTGCCTTTTATTATCCTGCAAGAGCCTGGTAATTAAGAAGCTTCATTCATTACTGATCATGCCATGTCAACACAAGACTAATTCTCAGAGCTGCACTTGCAAGTTATTTTACGCGAGACACTCAAAATAATACGTGAACTGAGTTTCTTGGAAGATTTTTTTCCCCTTTGGTCAGGATGCATGCATAGATTACGCATTTTAAAATGCAGCCCATGTACACTGGGCTCTGAAGTGCCTGTGTGATGGTTCCCTCAGCTGGGAAGTTTGATACGGTTTCTTCTTACACGCACTAGCAACAAAATTGAAACCAACGAGACGCTTTTAATGCAGAAAACATTTTACGCAGCGTCAAAGGCTTATTTCCTCTTGAAGCATTCAGACGATTCGCCTTTGCAAATCTCGAACATAACATGTTCCAAGCTGCAAGCTACTTAATCAGCGAGTTGTTGGCTAGAGCCGAAAGTTGATTTGAACGCGAAGGCTTGAATACAGCAATTCGCGGGGCTGATTAGCAGATTTTTAATGACGATTCCTAGAAATCTACGGTTTTTAGACCAAACAGCACCCAAAGATTTCCGGGTGCGTGGGCGCTGAAAATGCTCACGTCGTCTGAGCAGTAACTAGCTGGACTGACTACCTAAAATCTGCACCTTCGTTCCATTTATTCACGTTATTCACGAACTCCTCCTTAGCGAATAATTTGTAAGGCTCGTTCAGTAGACGTTTCAATGTAACCAATGAATCGGTAATAACTAGCACACGAGTACAGACGTGTTTGAAAGAACCGTAGACAGAGGTGAAGACTATAGCGATGTCATATGGGTGAAACTCAAACAGCTTCGTCTTTCAAAAGCCCACACGAGTGTAGTAGCAGGGGTTCGGTCTAGAAGTGAAGATCTGCTTAATGCATTCAAAATTCATTAGCATCAGCGCTGCACTAGGTAAACAACTCCACTGCGTTAAAAACTTTTCAATGTGTCTTGAATACGCTGCTATTTCTATTTCCGCAATAGAGTTGCGAATTAGAAGCAAGCTGGCTATTCATCGCAAACTATATGATTGAGAATAAATGAATTTTTGCGTGTTTACCTAAAGACAGAAAGTAGGTTACTGAGAACGAGGTACCGAGCAATTGTTTACCTTCTGCTGGCTGGAACTATTTTCCCCGAGTAAGCATATGAAGTCTAATACCCCTGTCGCACGGGCACGTGTAAGGCCTTAGGAATTAAGGTCCTTTGCTCCAAAGGCGCCTGACGCGCATCTACACGGCAAAACGTCGAGATCTTTGCGAAAAAGGTCCGTAGCCGCAAAGGCGGCCGTCAGCGGCCTTAACGTTGCATAAAGGAGCAACCCAGACGGCAGCGCCAGCTAGCGAGCTCAAAGAATAACAAATTGACGCAATATTTAGTTTTGCAAACGTAAAAAAAAGATCTAATTTATCTTATTTGATGGTTAATTTTGCGTTACAGTGCACTTAACCGTAGAGGAGGATGACTTAAGACATCTACACTGCTAAGAAAGGACTTGAACGCATTTCAGCAGCCGCATCGACACACACGTGCTTGCGCTTCTCGCTTTGCTGTTTTTTCTTCGTTTGCTCTTCATGGCAATTAGACAATTCGTTCTAACGTCTTGCGGTTCGTCGCACATGATTACGGCAGCACGCTAACCAGGCAAAACCTAATTTCTTTGAAATACGCACAAGGACATAAGCTACAAAGCACGCTTGTCACACACAACGAGGAGCCGAACGGAAAAGTGCGCCTATCGTGGTCGGACCGGGAACGATGAAAAAAAAAAGAAACTTTTGTTTCGAACTGTTTCTCACCGTCAGACCGCTCGTTTATTATCGTGATAGCTACTTTTTCAAACATATACGAAAGCACTCATCCTCTTAGCTGAAGTGCTACAGTCTGCTTTAATTTCGTAATGTTACTAGCGCCGCTTCACACACAGCGGTTACTTTTGTCCTTTGGATTTGCCGTGTAGCAGCGCCGCTGCTGCTTTTCGGTTTTCCTCCTTTAGTACATTAAGACAACTTTACGGCAAAGGCCGTGAAGAAGTCCCCGTGTGACAGGGGTATAAGACCTCACATACGGTGGCTCTTTCGGGCGCAAACCCAGTTTCGAACACTCAGCTTGCAAAGGTGGTTCGTGTTTCACTCCCAAGTGAAGAATTCGACTCAAGAGAGAGAGAGAGAAAGACGAACGGAAAGGCAGGCAGGATAACTAGGCTGCGCCCGGTATGCTACCCTACACGTGGGAATGGGAACGGAGGGAGAGATAGAAAGGGGAGAGAGCAAAGGGAGATCACTTTTCCACATGCCCGTTGGCAATTACTTGCTGGGTACACAGGGCACACACTGATAGATCACAACCTTGCACTCAGTCCTGAGTCCTTTAAGAACTTGAAAAGTGCCTTCAAAGCTGTCCTCTGCGATGAAGGCTTCCTCCACGGACCCAGAACCTTGGCTTCAGTAAGGGGCCGATGATCTAAAGGGCCGAGTGTTGCAGCCAGGAGTGCACTCTCACGCTGAAACCGAGGGCAGTTACAAAGAAGGTTTTCTATTGTCTCGTCGCACCCACAGATCTCACACACAGAAGAGTCTGCTATTGCGATAAAGTGGGAGTAGACATTTGTAAACGCCACTCCCAGCCAAGGCGACACAACAGCGTAGCATCGCAGCGGGAGAGGCCGGACGGAAAACTGAGTTGAAGTAAGGTGTCTAGGCGGTGCAGACGGCAAGTTAGTTTGTGGAGTTTCCAGGAAAATACCATGACGCTAAAAGCTCCTTTCGGTCAAGCATTCGCAGATGTCCGGCTGTGCCGGCTCTTGTCAACGGTATCTGGACAATGTTGGCAGTGCCGTGAGCTGATCGAGCTGCACCATGAGCTGCGTCTTTTCCGACAATGCCACAGTGTCCCGGTATCCACTGGAACACGATGTCATCATGACACTCTTCTTGCGCCTGGTGTTGGAGATGTCATAATTCAGCTATGAGTTGGTCGTGATGCGAAGTTTGCTGGTGAATACTGGTCTGTCTCGCAAGATGACCACGGCCTAGGTTGAACTTGTACTTGAGACCTAATCATCTGTATACACATAAGTGCGGTCACCATGTGCGGTGTGGAGTAGGCACAGTGTCAACGGTTTAATGGCCAGTGTCGATAAGTTCTATTTTTTCATTATGCCCGGAATTTTAAGGCGCACACATGGCTCCCGCAGACACCACAGCGCAGAGGAAGGCCGTGCTGCCGAGGCGAACTGTGATGGGATGGACGACTGGTGGGCTGCTATAACTTTTGAAAACGCTGCGTGTGGTCTCTGAACCGCCAGTGACACAAGGTGTTTCTGGGGAATTCTTGTTAGAAGACGTATGTGCATTCGCAGGGTGTCAAGGGTTATGTAGGTCGAGAGTGGATTGTCCTAGGCGATAGCAATGGTAGCAACTTATCATGAGCTGCGAGGGAGACCCAGGCATGTGCGAAGCGCCTGACCTTCTATAGTCTGGAGGGCACGCAAATTCGTCTTGCATGTGCTTGAAAGTACTGGTGTACTATAGCGAAAAAATCCAAAAAGGAGTGCTCTGTACAGCTGCTGCAGTAACAAAATCGACGAGCCCCAAGATTTTACGCCAAGAAATCTGAGACGGTGTGTGATAGCGATTAGCTTTTTTTTTACAAAGCTGCAATGCGGGCTCCATGATAAATTCCGGTCTCTGATAATTCCTAAAAAACGATGAGAAGCACGATAGGCAATGGCATGGCAGTCAATAGTTAGCGGATAACGAGTCATACTTTTGCGCGTAAATGCCACTAACGCGCACTTCTCGGCTGACACGCTCATACCTTGCTCTCAGAGATAGGAGGATGTTATGGTCGCTGCCCTCTGGAGACTTGCTCGCATCTGGAGGCGCGTCACCGAGGAGGCCCAGATGCAGATGTCGTCAGCATACATAGAGATATGGACGGTATTAGGTAGGTACTCCGGGAGTCTTATAAGTGTTAGATTAAACAAAGTAGGACTGAGCACTCCGCCCTGGGGCACGCCTCTGTAGGTGTATTGCACGGGAGTGGAGCCATCTTCACACATAATAAAAAATGTCCTTTTGGTCAGATAGCTTTGGATCCACCTATACATCTGTCCACCAATTCCAACAGCCTCTAGCGCATCAAGAATGGCCTCATGTGTCACGTTCTCGTATGCACCTCTGATATCAAGAAAAAGTGCCGCGCACATGCGCTTCTGGCTTTTCTGTTGTTGAACTGTAGACACAAGATCAATGACGTTGTCTGTAGAGGAGCGACCCCGTCGGAAACCCGCCATGGCATTAGGATACACGTTATTGTGCTCAAGGTACCACTCACGATGCGCCAGAAGCGTGCTTTCCATGACTTTTCCCACACAACTGGCGAAAGCTATAGGCCTGTATGATGACAGGTCGAACGGGGATTTTCCTGGTTTTAGCAATGGTATCAAGCGATTGGATTTCCACTGGGGAGAAGCAACTCCGTCTTGCCACGAGTGGTTGTAAAGGCTGAGTAGCTCTTTACGCGCGTCGTGGCCAAGGTGGCACAGCGCAGCAGATTTAATGCCGTCTGGCCCTGGTGCAGACGAACGCTCACTTTCTGTAAGGGCCATATCAGGTTCCTCACGAGTAAAGATAGCATCCATCGCTGAATCCCGTGATGCAGGAGGAACACGCTGGGAATCCGAGGTAGTCACTGCACCCGCGATTGTCCTGCAGAAGTCAGTAGCAACTTCAATCTACTGACGGTTTGGAATTGGCTGTGGAAGCGTTCGAAGCCCCCGCACTGTCCGCCAAATCCAGGACATGGGCTTTCGAGGATCCAGAGATTGACAGAAGGACTTTCAGCGCTGTTCCACCAGCGTGACCATTTGTCGCTTGATTTTCCTCTGCAAACTACACGCCTCTCTGAGGTCCCTTAAGCAGTTGGTCCGTCCGTAACGTCTTTCTGCACGCCGATGAATAGGACTATGTGGTCGAATTCGATATAAAATTCGGAGCGGATTCTAGTTGACGTGAGGTAGCCTCTAGCAGCCCTTATAGCTGTTGCTATGATGTCCTCCAAGCTGGAAGTTAGGTCGTCTTTGCACGCCTCTTCCATTCGAGTTTTAAATGCCGTCCAATCCATGTGTGCGTGTTTAGTTGGACCGGACGCCCCAAGAGCTGGAATCTTGAGGTAGGTGGGTATGTTGTCACTCCCGTGGGTCTCCACATCACAAAACCACTGGAAACGCTGCCTTCGCTGGACAAACGCTGGACAAACCACCTTCACGTGTGATTGAAAACTGTCGCCTTGTGACAGAATCTTAACACAACGGGAATTGCCCAGACGTGATACCCGTAGAATTACGGTGCCTTCGTTTGCCGGCCTCACGAGTATGGGCAAATCATCTTGCGTGATAGCCTCGTCGACATCATAGATTACGCCGGAAAAGGACTCATCTCCGCCGAGCGGGATAACAGTACGTACTGATAAACCGCCGAGCTGGGTTATGTCCCGCAGCGGTTCCAATGCAGCCGCAAGGTGAACGTCAACGGCCACAATGTTCTTCCGGGCATTCACTCGAACGTCTTTGATTTCGTTAGGCACGAGGGCCTCGAGTTCTACAGAGACGACTTGCCTGTTAAACCGCCTCATATTGTCGGTTGGCTGCACAGGAAGGACGAGGATGGTGTGTGCTGGTGTGTCGCCACTTGTTTTTACAGTGGACTCACTGGATGACGATTCGGCTCTTAGAAGTCTTCTCTTGGTCTTCCGGCTGAGGTATGTCTCAAAGCTGTCCTTACTGCTGGCCTCTCTGAAGTACTCGATGGTGTCATCGCTGTCGGGGTCGCCTGGATGGCTGCACCGCTTCCTCAACGATCTCGAGGAGTAGGCCGGCAGGCTATTTGGATGTCCAGGCGGGTTTAGATCCATTGCCGTAAAACGGGGGACTGTGCCCGCGCAGTATACATGCAAAATCACAGAAAAAAGCTGGAGATTGACTGAAAGCGTTCCACAAGCATGCACTTCGTCGTCGACCAGTTTGACTCGAAGCTCGTGCTCTCTAACCAGCGTCAAGTTCAACACTGCTATAAATGATCCTTCGTCAAAAGCGAAAACTTCAGAGTATAAGTGCTGACCTGGGCAAGTCTGGCTTTTCCGGCTGTCCGACTTTGTGAAGTCTAAGACTTCATATGCTATATATAGGCCTATAAGCTTGCCAGCTTATAAGCTTATAAGCTTATAAGCTTTTTCTGCGCCATTTCTTAAGATCTCTGATATACAGCTCGCTGTGAGACTCTCCATATCTGACAAACATTGGCTGATCGGTTGGAGTTGCCTATAAGCCTACTCATTAGCCACTAACCGGGCTTCGAGCCCGAGCTTACGTGGAGTTAGAAAACGAGTCATAAGTCGTATTAGTGGCTTTCATGGCTACGGGGAAACAATAAAATTCGATGAAATGACCGCACTGCTCTGTTCATCTCACCGCGGAAGAGGTAAAAACGTCTTAACTTTCAGACATGTGCTTTCGGTTTAGTGTGCCGAAGCTCCGCGGCCTATTGAGAGCCCTTGTGAGGACTCCGACATAAGTTCGACCACCTGGACACCTGGACGCCGCAAAGCGCGCGTGCGTTTCTGCATCTTGCCTGCACCGGAAGTTCCAGGCTGAGATTCGATCGCGCGACCTAAAATTTAAGGCATCCACCGTCAATGGGTTCTTCAGTGTGTATGCCTTTCTGGCGGAATCAGAACGCTGCCTTCACGTCTCTGCAGTTTTTTGGTATTTTGTGCTATAATCTGGGAGGAGCCGCTCCCTTTTTGCCACGGCGATAGAAGTGGAGGCTGCTGGGCCTCTATTGGAACCCGGTGGGTCGGCAGCAGCCGCCCAGAGGAAGCGCCTGCACCGCCAGAGTGACTCGAGCAGCCAGGGCACTGTTGTGTACTCGGTGCCAAGTGAAGACTCCTCGTCCTCGGCCGACGACGGTTTCATACCGGTTGTTGGCAAGAAGGCCAAGCGCAGACTGCGTACAGAAGCCGATTCGTCCTCATCGAGCACGTCAACGGTGTCCCCATCAAGAACGCCAACGATCATCACGGCGCGAAGTTCCTCGGCGCATACAGCTTTGTGCCGTTGAACTCAACGGACAACTTGAACCTTTTGAACAGGCAAGCCATCGCTATTTATCTGGAGATCCTCGTACCGGGAGGCATTAAAGATGTCAGAATCAACCCGTTCAAAAACCTCATTGCCATTGATGTGGTGGAGCGAAGTGCACTAGAGAGCTTAACCGCAATCACCAAACTCGGCAACATCAGCGTACGCCCCCTTATTCTCCAGGACAGCGGCACTACGGCTGGCGAAATTTACAACGTCGACATCGCCATCAGTGACGCAGATTTACCCATGTTGATCAAGCCGGCAACCAACGGCATTTCCATCATTCAAGTTCAGCGGTTAGGAAGATCTACATGCATCAAGCTGACCTTCAAGGGTGACTGCATACCATCGTACGTGAAGGTTGGACACTTTCGTCATCCAGTTCGACCTTTTGTGCTTAAGCCACTTGAATGCAGGAAGTGCATGAGGATAGGCCACGTGAGCGGCGTCTGCATCAACTCCATCGTGTGCCCGCGATGCTCCGAGTCACACGGCGGTGACGTTTGCCGCGCGACTACCTTGGAGTGCGCTAACTGCCATGGCCCTCATGACTCTTCCTCGAAAGACTGCCCCCGCCTCAAGACGGAGCGGGCGGTACTGAAGCAAATGGTGCGAGACCATTCTACGCACAAAGAAGCCGTGGCAAAGGTGCGGCGACGTCGTTCACGCCGCCGAAGGTTGTCAAAGCAAGCAGTCACATTTGAGAAGAATGCCCCAAACGCATCTGCAGCTTGTCCGCCTCCACCAAAATCTGTACCAAAACAAGGGAGCCCGGCGTTCGGTGAGGCTGGCCCTGTTGCCCCAGATTCAACTTGGCCACCACTGCCAATGCCTTCTACGCCTACAGGGTCAGGGATGTTGGCGCACTCAGGGCAGTGTGCAGCGCCTACGACTGATTCAGCCAACAGGCACGATCAAGGTCATGGCTCAGATATGCAAGTAATAGCAATGATAACGTCACTAATGAATGTCATGCGTGCTCTGCTTTCCAACCTACGCACGCCAACAGCAAAAAGCGCACTTCAAGTGCTGGACGCGCTACATCCAGTTCTTGCGGCTCTACAGTAGAAGGCATCATGGCTCCTTCGGACCTGTCGTTTCAAAAGAAAGTCAAGCAAGCTTTCATTTTCCAATGGAATGCTCGTGGACTCCAGTCCCGGATTTCCGATTTACGGCACTACGTCTGCGAGAATCACTTCCCCATTCTTGTGATTTGTGAAACGAAGACCCCGGCAATTTTGCGAATATCCGGTTACGAGGTATTTGCATCACCCACGTGAAACAGATCCAGCAATGTCATCGTCTACATTCGACGTGAACTATACATATGTGCAACATTCATTTCCTCCGAACGAAGACAATCAGTACGTTTGCCTGACAGTGAAGAGCCGAGACCTGACGTTTACGTTACTGGCGGTGTACTTGGCGCCATCAAGTCGTTTCGAAGCCAGAAGGTTGAGTGGTTTGATGGAAGCTACACCTGCTCCGTGGGTCATTATGGGTGACTTCAATGCTCATCACACCATGTGGGGAGGCGTTAGGATGGACGTTAGGGGAAGACAGCTTGTGTCCTTCGCCTCTGACCATGACCTCCAGTGCCTGAATGACGGAAGCCCGACCTATATTCGAGGGGTGACTTATAGCAGCTGCTTGGACATGACTTTCGTTTCACAGTGCCTTACCAACAGCGTCCGGTGGTTTTCGAATGTAGAAACCCATGGCAGCGAACATATCCCAACCTATCTGATTATTACCGGCCATTCTAAATTTTCCCCAGCCCCGTGTAGGCAGCGCATTGACTGGACAGTTTTTAAATTACTTATGGAGGCTGCTTGCACAGTGGGCTTCTCGACCGGTCTTGAACAAAACATTAAGGAGGCATGGAACACGCCACCTGCCCCTTTAACCCTGCCGCTAAATACACCGATTTTGACTTCGAATTGCAGCGACTACGATCACAACGGCGCAGGGCAGAGCGCAGATACCGACGCACAAAGTCGCGCCTAGATCTAAGAGATGCTAGGCGCATACAGAAGAAGTTTCAGCGCAGAATTCAGGCACTACAAACACAACGTTGGAGGACATTTTGCCAAACACTTGATCCACGGAAGCCTTTGTCTCGCGTTTAGAGCGTAAGTCTGGGTCTTCGCACGACCCCTCATCAGCGCTACCCGTTCAAATCCGTAGCGCTCCACCAAAGGCGCAGTGTGGTTGAGGAAGCCGAAGATTTCTGGGCAAGAATAACAGGCCCTCCGAATTCAGGCGAAACGCTGCACTGCAACAATGTTCCACCCTCAAGGGATTCTCGGATGGATGCACTATTCTCCATGGAAGAACTTGATGCTGCGCTTGCTTGTTGTAGAAGGTCATCATCACCAGGGCCCGATGGTGTGACGTACTCCGCAATTGCCAACCTTGGCCAAGAAGCTCGACGGGCTCTTTTGAACACTTACAACAAGTCATGGACTGCTGGCATAGTTCCTCATGATTGGAACACCAGTCGTCTGGTTCCACTTCTTAAACCGGGGAAATCAGCGCTCGACCTTTCGTCATACCGTCCAATTGCACTCGCCAGCTGCGTCGGCAAAGTCATGGAAAGAATGCTGCTCACACGCGTGGAATGGTACTTGGAGCGATATCAGATTTATCCAGCCTTCATGTCTGGGTTCGACGGGGCCGCTCTTCTATCGACCACGTGGTTGACCTTGTAACGTCGGTGCAACACAGCAAAAGTTTGAAAAGATTGACCGTGGCATTGTTTTTGGATATCAAGGGCGCGTACGACAACGTAACGCATGAGGCCATTTTGGACGCAATGGAAGCTGCTGACATCGGAGGCCGCACGTTCAGCTGGATACGCAGCTATTTATCGGAGAGGTCGTTTTTTGTTCTGACTGCGGACGGACCAACGTCCTTACACCGAAATTCGCGCGGAGTCCCTCAGGGTGGAGTGCTGAGCCCAGTTCTCTTCAACCTTGCTCTCATCAGCCTGGTCGACGTATTGCCTGAATCTGCTCAGATCTCTGTATATGCAGATGATATCTGTATTTGGGCATCACGGGTGACCCGTCCTCAAGTTCGTGCAAGACTTCAAAAGGCGGCATCGATATTGACATCTTATCCTCGATTGCAGGGCCTGAACATTTCGACCGAAAAGTGTTCACTTGTGGCGTTCACTTGCAAAATAATGTCACGCTACACAATTCGCATTAATGGTGAAGCCATTCCCTATGAAAGAAGCCACAGATTCCTTGGTGTTGTCATCGAAAGGAACCTCTCGTGGAGTCCACATGTCTACGACATGAGAAAGAGACTAATTGCGATTGTCCACGTCCTATCCTTCCTCGGGAGAAAGTCCTGGGGCGCATCAGTGCGCTCTATGCTGCAACTGTGCCGTTTCCTATTTCTCGGCTGCATGCGGTAAAGTCTTCCGATATTCAGTTCCATTAGAAAGACAAATATCAAGACTCTTCAATGTGTGCAAGCGCAAGCTCTCCGTATCTGCCTTGGACTGCCTAAATGTGCATCAACAGCAGCAACTGTTCTCGTTGCCCGGGAACATCCTGTTACTACATACATTGCTGTTGACACCATGAGAACACATATTCGGCACCTCACACGGGTTCCCTGTCATCACCTCGCAACACTCCCAATAATTAGGCCGCGTACTGCATTCGCCAAAGTCATTGAAGCTCATCGCGCATATCTTCCATAGCAGTTCACCCCTGCGTCAAGACCGTGCTCACCGTTATGGAGTCTTCATGAACCTCGGGTTAACCTCTATATTCCTGGAATTACGAAGAAAGCGGGTGTATCACTACCCGCTCTCAGACAACTGACATTGAATCACCTGCATTCTTACCAGTCACCGCATACATGTTTACACAGATGGATCAGTTCACTCGACCAGTTCTGCGGGGTCGGTGGCGATACCGGCCAGATCCATCTTCATGAAAGTGAAGACGACCTATCCAACATCTTCAACTGGTGCGGAACTCGCAGCCTTACGGGCTGCGGTAGAGTTCAACCGTCAAGAACCTCCACATGACTGGACGGTTTTCACCGACTCTAAAGCAGCCCTTCAAGCCCTGCAAACTGCGCTACGCCGCGGGTCGCAGGAACAACTTGTTGCTGAGATCCGTCTACTGTTTCCAAAGGTCATGACCGTTTCCAAAGGTCATGACATGATTTTTCAATGGCTGCCAGGACACTGTGGTATTAACGGTAATCACCAGGCCGATGTGGCTGCGCGTTCTGCTCACAACGACGTACTTCCAGTGAGGATCCCAATATCAAGACCTGACGCAGCGTGTGGGCTTCGCCCTTTGGCGCTGGAGCTCTCACTATTAGCGTGGAACACGGGAGAGTTTTGCAACCTCCGCCTCAAGGCACTGGACCCTGGACTGCGCCTTCGTCTTCGACGTAACTTAGCACGTCGCGACGCAACATTGTTATGCCGTTTATGGATCGGTGTTGCTTTTACCAACCACTATGCTTTCCGGATGGGGATGGCCGACAGTCCTGCCTGTGAAAGCTGCGGTTGTGAGGAGACCATCGCTCATCTTCTCTGTGAGTGCCCTGCATTTGCGAGTGCAAGACATACACTGTGTTATGCCCTGGACAGCCTCGATCCTTGCCCATTAACAGAGCAAAAGATCCTGGGTCCGTGGCCACAGCAGTCGACTGCCCTCAAGGCATACAAGGCACTCTTTGCTTACTTGAGAGCGACTGGATTGAGTGACAAATTGTGACAGCGTTCTGCGTGTGTGTGCGTGTTATGCCTTTTTTCCCTTCTTTCTTCCTCCTTTTAGCCCCCTAATCCCTCTTCCCCAGTGCAGGGTAGCCAACCGGAACCCCTTTCTGGTTAACATCCCTGTCTTTCCCTCCTCCTCTTTATCTCTTATCTCTCTTTACAAATACGTCGTACATGGGCGTTTTGTTGCTTAATTCTAAACAATTATTTTTTGTTTACTTGAAGGCCTAATTAGACGTTTGTTTCACTTCTTGCCATTCACCTCAGTATGCACTTTTGGCGTTGCGCATTGAAGTCGCTGTGTGGAGCGCATATTTTTGTACGAAGCAACAAAATTGTCACGTTAGCTCATCAACTTGGGCAGGATGGACGAACTATCAATAATTAAACTTCGAAGTAATGATTCCCCAACAACTAGGGTGAAAGTCAAGTCTTATAATTTAAAACAGGCTCTTCCGGGTTGCACGCGTCTAATTCCGGGCTTTCTCAGGCCGGTGATTCAGTTGTCGAGCCTCGGGCTCTACTACAAAATTACATAGGAGGACAGAAAATTTTATAACTTTTTTTTAATCTAGAAAAGTTTACTCGTTTTTCGGCCTTTAAAAGGTATTATTTAGGAATAAATAAAGAAACTAACATCATTGCCATCTTAATAACGACCAAGAGCTCCGTAGGTTCCATCTAAGGCGCTTTTCCTTTTAACGCGAAGGCTGTAATGAAGTTCGAGACAAGACACCGACGGCAAACAATTTGCGAGGGCTTTGAGGCAGCACAAGCTGACGTACCGTCGTCCTGATCCGGCGCCTCACTAAGGCGTATTCACGAGGAAAGGTTGAGTGAATCTCAATTTTCGCTTTAAGCAGGCCCGCCTTCAACCAGAGGCGGCCTAATGAAGCGCTCGAAGATTAGCCGCGGAAGCGTGACTAATGTGAAAATCACTCTCGGTGCGAGATTGCATTGTGGGGCTGGCTAGCTTAGTTATTTAACTTAAGGAGAATTCTTGTTATTCTCTTCTTATTATTATTTTTTCCTTAGTCTCCAACAATGGGATTTTCAGAGTGGAATAAAAAAAATAGTATCCGAGATCGCAAGAAAGAAAAGGGCGTATTTTGCTTTTTTTTTTCTAGACGCTTTTTTGGCTGTCTACAGCATTTCCCGCATAAAAAAACGGCAGAAATAAAGCGCGCAAATTTTCAATTACCAGCATGAGGAAAAATGTCAAAGAAAAAAAGCAATGATTACACTAATAGGATATATGCTGGAGCGAAAAACTATGTTGATGGGAGTTAATAAGGTGCTGCTCCGTACTCTTTTTTTTTTCTTCTTTCGGCAAATTATTAAGGACCTCTTTCTTCCTGCAGCAAGTGTTGCGTGCTCTCGGGCTTAACAGCGCGACCTAGGAGATCGCGAGCGACCCAAAGGGAAGTGACGGCCACGAATTCTAATCACTATAGTGGTATACTGGTTTCCAATTATGCATGACGCTCGTGCTCGTGAAACATTGGTTTCATTAAAGCGCGAAATGCCATGAAAGAAAAAGCGATGTCTTCTTTTGTTTCTGTTCATAAAATCTTGCAAGAAAACTTGCACACGTTACTAGTCAAACCTCGTTTACTGCCCTTTACATATGCACGCCCTGTAGTGCGTACGTAGATGTTGCTGTTTTCTACATTTCCTGCAGAATCATTTTGCAAATCAGCGTAGTTCCCGCGGAAATGTCTTTTTATTTAGTATAGTATCTAACGAAAATGTCGGCAACGTATAGACCGGCATGCGTCATTAGGCAAAGTTTTCTGGTGGACGGAGTACAAATCAGACCACTTCCTGGTATGAAAAAAGTGCTCCAATGCAGCGTAATAATTCAAGACAGGAGCTTTGAGCAAAAAATAAAGGAAAGAATACTGAAATACAGTCGTGCCTCGTTATTAGGTACACTTAGGTTCCCAAGCGAAGCTGTTCTTAAAGCGAGTCGTCCGTAATAAAGAATTGTGGAGAATAAAAAGATTATGACAAAAAAAACTGCATGATTTATTTCTGGTTCTTTGAATAGTGGTGAACAGTGAACTGCTAATTCGACAAGATCTTGCCAGCTCCAAGTGTGCTATCCTGGTCGCCATTATCTTTAAAATAATGTGATTTGCTGTTTGAAGCGCTTAGTGGTGTATGAGACGCATGATGTCGTTTCATGTAATGGTTAAATTTCTCTTATTACGACCGGTCACAAATCACGAAGGACTAGTACAAGTCTGCACCAAGTCGGCTGACAGCAGCTAAAGATGGCTTTCAACGTAACACAAGGAGCAGAGAAAATTTGTTTCGCAGCCATTGCGATAAACGCAACGATTATGACAAACGCAGAATGGTAATTGGTAGGCGCGTCGGCCGGGCACCATGCCACCGAGAACCATGAATTCGCAAACAAAGCCATCATTTTGGCATTTGCAGTTTCACACTGGCATTCACAGTGTCCAGCCCTCAAAAAACAGGAAAGGAAATGGTTGCGAAAGCAAAATTTTGTGCTCCTTGCTGTCCATATTAAAGCAACAAGAATACACGGAGTCGAATAGGTTCTGTTCATTTGTGCCATTTTCGTAGTCTGGACAGCGATTTTACATGTTAACGAAGCGTAAATACATAAAAAAAGCTTGATCTGCGGAAAAACTGCCCATAATTCGGGTAACCCATATTAACCACGGTCCTATTAACGAGGAACGACTATATTCGAAAATCTTGCAAAGAGAAAAAATACCCTAATGTTGAAAATCCAAACGTACACACACACCTCGTACGCTCTCATAGGAGGTGCAAGGTTTCCTGTGCGCTTTTGAAAACCTTCCAGTTAGCTGCTTCATGTTTTATTACGGGCACAACCGGCGTACAGCGTTCGAAACCTTAACTCTGTTTTTTCCTTTCTGTATTGGAGCAAATAAAACTAGGCTCCAGATTTCGGAAGACAGGGGTGAGGGGGACGGTGAAAGCAGGTTGTTCAGGCGCCGCTAATTTAATGGATGTGTCCTCGTTCATCGACGTGCGCCTCTTCCTCGCAGGCTTACTGAAGGAAGACATCTTGATTCGATACGGCTGTCCGACGGCTAAGTCAACACAGCTAGGTGCGCGTGAGCTGGTGCGCACACAACAGTATCCATGTCTGCCGCTTCCTGAAGAACCGCATGGGCACACGGAAGCGTAGGATGTACTTGGAAGAGAGGAAAAAAAAATAATAGAATTCTGAGGCCGAACAAAGTGTAAACACTTGGGCCTGTGAAGAACATGAAGGAAGAAAAATAAACGTGGCGCATTCGGCGGCCTCTTGCAAATTGAATTAAAAATCTTCCCTGGAAAGAACTTCCAAAAATGTGTAACTTTAAGTTCGTCACTAACCCGAACGCAGGCCTGAGAGAGCTTGGCTCTCGGAAGATTAAACTTAGCCGGCTGCCTGGATTCGGTGCAGCCGTTTCTTTTTCTGGGTGAATGTTTACCGCCACCAAGATGTCTTATGTACAGGTCGTCGGTCAGGATAAAAACACGTTTCCAGTGCCAGTGAATTTATAGCTGCATGAAGAGCGTGCTGAAACACGGCCCATTTTAGAAACTGATGCAACTTATCACATAGCCGTGTTGATACTAACGCACTGGCCGAGCGTAATAATATATCCGCTCTTCTGTTCTTATAGAAGGAGCAAACAAACGCGGATATACACTAACCGACTAGTGAAGATACGGAGAACGGAAGCAGCCTCAATATGGCACACTCTCATCACTGAGACGGAAGGTATACGCGAAGGAAACATAGAAACTAATCTTTATACGCCTAAAAGCATCACGGAGAGGTAATGTGACCGAGCGAAAATAATAGAATTAATGCTACTCGCTGTACATGGCGCATAGTGAAGAGTACGGAGAGTGAGTTTCTATTACCAGTGCAATAATTTCCGAGGTGCGAGGTTTGGAATCAGGCTGTGTGTACTGGCATGTGAACCTGTCATTCCGCACGCCCTGCCAATAATAATCCTCGTAGTAGATTTATTTTACTTCTTTCCGAATGTGCCTTCTAAAAGCCTGTGCCGGGAGCTTTGTTCGCAACAAGATTTCAGAGGGAAATAGTTGCTGCTCGGGGCATATTTGCCGGCATGATGAAGCGACATTTTATTCGAAGGCACGCCATGCCACTTAGGAAGGTACGATTCTTTTGAGGCATCTCAGACAGCGCGCAAAGAAGCGGAATGTGCGCCTGTGTTCTCGCATGAACGCATTTATTTACTGAGCACAACGAGAAATTCGAAAGCAGAAAATTCAAGTTCACAATAACGAGCAGCTTGGGTTCGCGAAGAGGATGACTGCCATAATGATGGAACATATGAGCGGTGCAGTCACGTGTAGGGCTCTGCCACATGTTTCATTCTAAGGTATACGTGCAACATAAATACTTCTTTTTTGCTTTAAGGAATGAAATACTTGAAGCGATGGCTCTGTTTGTCACCTTTTTAGTAACGTTGCTCAAACACGCAACCGTCTTATGAAAACAAGAACGCTCAATGGTTTTTGTACACCCAGGCCAATTGAGGACTTTTACTTATCGATCTCGATTAACCAGTAAATTTGAATGCAGTCCTAGGCAGAACAAGATAAAGGCGCTGCTTAATCTTTGTAAGCAGCAGCCCACGGCTGAAATCTGCTTTACTTTTCAATATAGATGTCGTAAAGTGCCTATAACTGAGCTGTTTATAGTGCCATGTATTTTCTTGGATATTGCCTTGACCTTTACGATATCCTATTATTTTATACATGCGTGTTCTTCACATTTCCCACGTGCTCGTTTATGACCTCGTCGATCTGCTGCACTTGTCCATTTGTTTTCTATGAATAAAGTAGAGAAAGTGGTTTCCCTGAGAAAAGTGTGAGCACTTAAATGTTATTCACTTCGTCCCGTTAATCAGTTCGCAATTCGCGTACCACTGTCTATGGCCGTACTAAGCCATACTAAGCCATAACCCATAAGAGCCATATTTCACTTTTGTTCACCGCCAGTTCCTGCGCCGAACACGTAATTATGACCATCACTTGATTCGCAGGACACTTTTTTAGAAACCAATTCACGTAGCACTTAATTTACACTGGCTGCAAAGACAACAACCCAGTTCATCACTCCTGCATTTAATAGAGAAAACTCCAAAAGCAGCCACTTTTCCGCTGTTCCCTTACCTCCAAACTGCCTAAAGAGTAAAACTTTGACCACTGAGTTCGATCACATTCAGAAAAGGGGGTGCAATGCGCTAGATAATAAAGCCGAGAAGTCTCCATCTTCGATAGGTTCGAGTTTTCTCAGGCGAGGTTCCCAGCTCATTGGTCGTTCTAAAAATCGGGTCTAAGAGACAGGGTTGTTGGGCGAGTCGCCCAGTCATTAACTACAAAGGCTAGTGCGCACACACAAACAAGGACGACAATGGGACACAACTAGCTCAGGCTCGCGACTCACGACCCTTCTCCTACTTTTTTGTGTTTGCGCAGTTCCCTTAGCTGATAATAAGCCAGGCCTTTGTTTTAATATTTTTTTAGAGCTTCATATTAAACACGTTGGGAGATACGCCGGCATACAGAGTGTAGGTGGATTTGACAGCAATGGGGACATTATGTCCGAAAGAAGATTAGTTAAATAACCTTTTTATTCATTTTTGGCTCTAGGTCGCAAGAATATATGCCAAGCTGAAAGCCGTGAGCATCGAAGCGAGCCCAGTTCCTAAAATTTTCTGAATCGACACTGTGGTTGAAAGTTTAAAGGTGAAAGAGGCACCTTTTGAAGCTAGCTAAGTTGGGTTTCCTGTGTTGCGCAGTAAAAAAAGGGCGACGCTCGCGTTTTAATGCAGTAGATAGAGACTCGCTTTTGTATTTTACGATGGAGAAGTTAACATTTCCACGACCATAGCACGCGCAGCGGCGCCATTTTATAAATGTACAACCTCTTATAATTGAGCTCCTCTCAAAAATAAGCTCTATCACGTACATAATGTTCGCCTTGCGGCAAAATGCACCGGCACTTACCGCACTTTTTATGGAGGCAAAACGCTAAGGCGCCCGTGTGCAGTGCGATGTCAGTGCACGTTAAAGATCTCCTGGTGGTCGAAATTATTCCGGAGCTCTCCACTACGGCATCTCTTTCTTCCTTTCTTCTTTCACTCCCTCCTTTATCCCTTCCCTTACGGCGCGGTTCAGGTGTCCAACGATATATGAGAGAGGTACTGCGCCATTTCCTTTCCCCAAAAATCAATTATTATTATTATTATTACCGCACTTACGTACCTCTAGGGGTTTTTAATAAAAAAATTCAAATATTAAAAAAATAACCCGAAACATACGAGGGATACGCACAAAAATTTTTAAAAATATTTTGTGAACATCGGAGAAGGCCACGTTGACGCGGGACACTAATTGCTGTGCCAAGAACTTAGGTCAGTGCTTTGTATCATGCAATGCAGCACATTTCGAAATTCACCATTATTGCGCACGCGGCTACAGCGGCGACATCAAAATGATCCGGAGAGCAATTGTCGTGCAACGCCCAAATAAGTCTGAACATCCCAGGGAGACAGCGTGCTCCTACGTGATTAAGGCCACTTTCCCACCCATACAACTGCATTGGAAATAATGAAGCTTTGCAGGTAGTCTTGCTATAGCCGGTTCAGCGGCCGGTCATCATAGTTGGTCTGGGCATGCTGGCGCTAAAAGCCCGCTAACAAGGGGGCCCTAGGGAGAGGTCCATCATCGTTATAGGCATCGCTTCGTTGCAACGCGACAACCATCACCGGGCCAATGAACCGCGTAAAAACATACGCATTGCAATGCTTGTTCAGACGCCGACGAGAACAAAAGTTGGCGGGAATGGAAGCGTGGCATGTAACGCAATAGGGACCACCGTTCTGGCTCATTTAGCCCGGCCAATAGCAAAGTACAAGTCACTTGCAAATATTAGCCCGATGAACGGGTATCTATAACAATCCGTGGTCAGTGCCTGACCACG
>NC_135499.1:131237781-131257781 GCF_052857255.1 Amblyomma americanum
TTCTCATTTTTGAATTCGTTTAATAACCTAACTTGCTGCCTTGACACTAGGTGGCTCATAATCCAGTGGGCATGTTGTGAAGACGTCAAAAGCTTTCGTGACTTCTCGGCCAGTCATTAATTTAACTTCCAGCTGCCACGATGGGCAGGTTGTGATGAGGTCACAAGCTTCCGTGACTTCTCTCGACCAGTCATTAAGTCCCACCTGTCACGATGGGCCGGTTGTCATGACGCCACAAGCTTCTGTGACCTGTCACGACCAGTCATTAATTTAACTCCCACCTGCCACGATTAGCAGTTTGTGATGACGTCACAAGGTCACGTGCCTTCTCTCGACCAGTCAGCGAATCTAATGACAGCATACCTTGGTGGAAATTTGGTGTGGCGACAACTCCAATGCTATCCCATTGAAAATATTAAACTTCAAGAGTGCGCAACTCTTTAGAAAATATGGAAGGACTGTGCTTTGCAGTCTTTCATATTCAGTTTGCCTCGCGAAGCTTTTTGACTGTACGATAAAGTATACAAGACACATAAAGCACATTGTCTCAGCGCCCTCACATAAGCTTTGGCTGCTCAAAGGAATTTTGTGACAGTCTACATATGAAACCAAGTCCGTGGCCAACGAATCCCCCCTACTCAGAACGTTATGCTTTGGCGTTTGGAACGGTAAACAAACCTGATATTAGTGCCGTCCAAAATGTACAGAAAAAGTGCCAGGCTTTATATACAACGAATAAGGCAGACATATGTGCTGGTAACCTGAGCGAAACAAGCGGTGTTTTGTGCCTGAAACGCAACAAAACATTTATCGCCAGCAAGTTAAAACCAGCTTCATGCGAATTACATGCGCTGTATATCTGAAAAGAGGACAGGCATGAATTTTAACACAGGGATAAAATTTGACAATACCAGAAAAAGTAAATTAAAACATAATAAAACGATTGTGATGTCTCAGCCTAGCCGTCGCTTCCCGTTTTTCTTAACCATATTTCAATAGAAAGCTTCCCATTAGTTGGTGCCAACTATTCATGAGTCGATTTGTTCTTGATATTTGTGGAATATTATGTGGAAAATAGCACGAAATGTTATTTCTCGTCAGTGTACCACTGCGAGCTTCGCAAAGACTGTGCTTGAAAAAATGTCCATACCACCTGCATCTTGATGTCTGTTGTGCTTCGATTTTAGTTCTATTTCTATTGTTCGGCAGATTTTTTTCTGCGCATGTTTGAATTTTCCTATTTTAGTTACACTCATAACGAGCCATTATTTCATGCATTTTATAGAAACAGTTTCGTTTTGAATTGGTTCACTGTTTATAACTGCTTCTTGGCCGCCGTAGACAGCCAGCAGTATTTGAAGAATAAAACAAAATATTCTTCGCCTTCGGAAGAAAATTCACGACTTTGATCTAGAAACGAAGTCTTCTCATCCAACTGGTCGGTACAGCGCAGTTAGGTAACATCACCTGGGCGCGTTTTTCGCGGTGTAATGAGGACAGGGGCGATAAATATGTCACCTATGGCTCTTCGTTCAATCCTAACCCAACATATGCGGCCAGCTGCAAACATTCAAGCAAGACGTGAATGCAACTATTCTCACAAAACCGTTTGCACCTGTCACATAGTAGAAAATTAAGACAGCTGTCCACAGCGATTAAATGTTATTCGTTCTCTTAACACTCATGGTTTGACCATTACAAAAGCGAAATACACAGCGTTAATGTATTTGAAGGTCTCAAAATTTAGGTAACAAGTTTCTCCCTGACTGGCGAGTACTCTCATACTTTCTTATAAAGCAAAAGCAGAGCGTCAAAAAAGGGACCCGGAGGACAGCAAAAGAAAATGTTTGATCTCAAAAAAAAATAAATGAACTAAAGCTTACTCAGACAACCTAGGTTCAAGGAAGGAGGCCTGTCTAAGTGACAAAAAGGCACAGATGCCTGACACACTACATCCAAGCATCCGGTGGAAGAAAACAATTGTAGGGTACACAAAGTGCGCCTTGAGGGTATGACGCGATAGCGTATTGGGCCAATTCTCATATATGCAGAAGGCCACTCTCTACCTTCCTATTTCGCTGGGAGTCCTCATACTTCTCCTGGCATGGTGATGGGGTGGTTAAGCGATGCCCCATTGCCCTGCAATGGCAGCTGCTCCCAGCTGAGGGCTTTGCGGGACCCAGGTTGCTCTTCCAGAGCGACAAATCATTAATCTAACTGCCACCTGCCACGGTGGGCAGTTTGCTCACTATCCAGTGGGCAGGTTGTGATGACGCTGCAAGGTCACGTGACCTAGGTGGCCCACCTGCCTCCTAGGTTGCTCTGTGGGCACTACCCGCCAGATCCATGCTCCTGATTTTTCGCTCACAACACCGACGCCGACAGCGCTGACACCAGAATTTCTGGTGAACGGGGCCTTGAACGCTCTGGCGTTAAAACATGGCTAACGTAAAATACACTGAAACGGAGGGTAAAGGCGATACTTAACACACAGGCACCGATAGCAGAGCGCGATAAGGGGGTAAAAAAATATTATAGGCTCTAAATGTGCATCGCGATAAAGAAATCAGTTCTTTTCCAATGTCACAGTAAATATAGGCTCGCCTTTTCTTTTTCTTAAACTCGCTATGGACAACCATCCAGTTAAAATAAAGGGGGGAGGGGGTTCATTCATTAAAACGATTCTCTGCTTATTCCTCGCTACGCTGAGTTTCATTCGGCAACAAAAGCCACATTTGTTGCTGAGTAAATAATGATGAGGAAATTTAATTTCAAAATGGAGGATTTTTTTTTGAAGATGGATTTAAACTCGAGACGCCAAGGCAGAAAAGGGCTCCGTGATCCCTCGCCTCAAGGATCCGCGTTTGAAATACTATCTTATTGTCACCACAGTTTGCTAGCAAAAACAGCCTATAATGGGCATCTGTGTATTTAATTTTCTGGTAAATTTTAGCTTATGAAAGCTCCATTCTCGGTGAGTATAGTCTCTTCGTACTTAGAAAGCGTTTATCCAATTCAGACCGACTTCAATTTGTCCTAACCGCCTCTTCAAAACATCTGGCATCAGAGGCCCGTGGTTCAAAAACGGCCACTAGAATTCAAGGAGAACTGATAAGGTCAACCATACTACGATTGTAACACACATCATGCTGGCTCCGTAAGCCCCAAAATACTGCCATGGCGGCCAGAAGCTGCAACGTCAATCCCACAGTCTCAAGGCACAGCCTTGGCAAAAGTAGCGCCCAAAAGCCCCAGCTATTCTTAGCGTCCTTCTCTGGCTGTTACCATAGAGGGGTTCCACTTCGTCGCCTGGAAGTGTCGTTGCGGCCAGAAGCTTGAAGGGCAAGCATTTATCCCTACAGGGATAGCTGCCCTTGCTGCCGGCTCACGCACTACGGTAGTCAACGTGACGTAGGCAGCAAGGCGAGGAACTCTTAGTAGAAGCGGATGTGAGACCAGCATCTGGGGCCGATAGCCGCCTCGTCATTCGTGACCACAGAACACGAAGAGATCTTGCACGTGGCGTCATAGATGGCACTTGAAGGAGCCCGGTTGCAGCGGCTTCAGGACCGTTTCCCCTCGTACAGTAGCAGCAGCCATGTCTTCCACGAGGCAAGCGAATCCCTTCTTACTGCTCCCATGTGAGCCGTGGCCGATGCACGCGACGGCACAATTTGCTCTGCTCTCCGGTTTCGCCTTCTTCGACGCGCCGGACGCCACGGGTTTGCTCTCGGGGGAAGGCGAGCTTGCTAGCGTGCCTCACTCCGTACAAAACGCGCTTTGGAGATGCCCGCTCTCTGCGCTAATGGATGCTTGCGTGCGCCGCTGAACAAGGAGCAGCTCGGACAAGAAGTGCAAAGAAAAGTGGGCGCCAAACAACACGCGATGCATAGCATGACCGTTCTCGTGTATTTTTCATTGTCCGCGGCCGATGGCGCCTGCCTGGGACGTGTTGCGCAAGAGTTCCAGGAGAAAAGAAATGGCGGTTCGGTGTGTGCGAACGATGCATATTCCCGTTTCTCAAGGGGTTTCTGAGTTGATCTTAGGAGGGTTTCGAACGCGAGCTCCATCACCGCGGCCGACACTGAGGGATGGCCGAGTCGGTACAAACCTAGAGCTACTGTCCGGTTTTGCTCAAACGTTTCGCAACATAGCAGGCCTCGTGTCGGGTTTCTGCATAATCTAGCCCCAATCCCTCTTTACCTATTGTATTCCTCCCATGACGTCTGTCTTGCTTTCTTTTTTCACCTGTTGTTACCTGTTAGAATACTTGAAGCAATAAAACAGAAACAAGCAACGTCTGTTTGTTCGCGTCTTGTGAATTTAGATGTCTTCAATTTAGAGCACAAATGAATTATAGGGCTTTGAAGTGAGATTTTTATAGACTAACTTTTTCTGTCGCACTGCAGAACTTACAAAGAATGAGTCATCCTGTTTCAATGCCAGCTAAGCAAAATAAAGAGACCCATATCTTTATAAGCGCCTATTTGGGGTATCCGTATTAACAGACGAGCTTGCGAAAAGACGAATTTGAGCGTGGAGTAGCAGAAGATGGCAGCATGGGCTTTATGGGAGCCCCTGTGAGAACGAGAAAAGCAAAAGAAGTACACGGTAATCCGTCACGGCACAACAGAATACATTATTATCAAGATGCGCTTGGATAAAGAACGATATGACAAAGAAGGTGAAACACTTAGCAATAAGACAACAACAGCAATAGCAATTTCTGAAATTGTTGGGAATGCATATCCGCAGTTGATGCACTTTTGCAGTGTTTCGCAGGTCTAGCTGAAATCTTTTTCCCCTCTTACTAGTATCTGCGTTTAATCACCTGAACTATGACGAAGAGCACTGTATTTCGACAAAACTACATAGAATGTTTACGACATTCTAATCAGAGCGAAAGCACCTATTTTTGTTGCATATAATACGACGAATAGTGGGCAGTGCCGCAGAACAGAGCGCTCGCGCTAGGCGAACAAACAACGCGAACAGACAACGGGCGATTTTTTTCGGAGTTGGTACCCATCGGATTAGTGCTTGTGCACCAAACAGACCTGTTTGTGCAACAGGCAATTTCATTTTCAAAAAGCGAACGCAAGGTGCACGAAACTTTTGCGGTGCGGCCCAAAAGCACGTCAGTAGTGAGAGAAAAACTGGGGGGATTATTTATAAGCTAAAAGCAAATAAATAAACTTATAAATAAGCTTTTGATAAGTTATTTTTTGCTCTTCGGTCCTTGTTTATTCATATCTCTCACTACAATGTATTGTGCACTGTTCTCTTAACATTCCCAGCGTTTTTGTTCTCTCATTAATGTTACTTCCGCTAACGCTTCTACTTGGTTCTATATGTTGTGTACTGTTCGTATTCGCGTTGTGTTATGTTATTTTATGTTATGTTATGTTATGTTATGTTATAACTGTATTTCGTCGGACCAATTGTTTGCTATGAATTAGTGAAAAGAAGTAACCGGAGCCGCTATGCAGCACCAACCTGTCCGTTATTGTTCATGTTAATAAATAACAAAAACTGGCAGGCAATCACACGATGCAACAAATCTGCTGTAAAGGTGTTTATTCGAACCGCAGGTCGGTAGGCGTTGGTCGGAGGGCGGCACGACGGACACACTCACAGGCGTCACTTGAGAATCACAGCTGCTCTTCGTCTACCTCTTCTCTGCGCTGCTTGAACTCCTGCCAGTCGGCCCCATTACAGTTACTTCCCCGCCAAAAAAGGAGCCATCCTGGCGACTTACGGGGAGGAAAGCATCGGCGGATCATAATAAGGCTTGAGGTGCTCGACGTGCACAGTTTCGCGCCCCCGGCGACGGTGCTCCGCAGAGGGGGCGAGCGGCTGAACGATGTAATTCACGGGAGGAGTTTGTTGCACCACACGGTGAGGTCGTGATAGCGAGAAAGTTTTGTGGCGAGGCCTGGAGTGGAGGAAGGCACCCAGAGCCAAACGAGGGCGCCGGATGGGTATGACGCAGGAGGGTTCGAGGAATCCCGACGGTGCTTCTGATGCCATTGGAGCTGTGTAGTGACAGAGCGGGCAAGTTGCCGGCACTCTTCGGCATACAGGTGAGCTTCGGAATGTGATGTGGTCTCGGAAGGCTCAGGGCGATAGGGAAGGATGGAGTCCATGGTAGATGTAGGCTCCCGGCCATATAAGATAAAGAAAGGAGAAAACCCCGTCGTTGTTTGCGTAGCCGTATTATGGGCGTACGTGACGAAAGGGAGCACTTGGTACCAGTTGGAGTGGGCTGTGTCAACGTACATGGCGAGCATATAACTGAGTGTGCGGTTGAACCGCTCTGTCATGACGTTGGCATGGGGGTGATAGGCGCTGGTGAAGCGATGAACGATTTGGCATTGCTTTAGCAGGGCCTCGACGGCATCGGAAAGAAAAACACGGCCGCGATCACTTAGCAGTTCTTTAGGGGCGCCGTGACGAAGAACACGACTGTGTAGAATGAAGCGAGCGACATCAGCAGATTTGAGAGCCGACGTTTCGACGTAACGTGTTAGGTGGTCAACGGCCACGATGACCCAGCGATTGTTAGCCGAAGTAGTTGGAAGAGGGCCATGGAAGCGGTTTGGGGAAGTCAGCCACGGCGCGAAGTTGTCAGGGTCAGGAAGAACACGGTCCTTAGAGATGGCATGGCCTAATATTGTCAGCTGCGTAGCACCGAAGTAACAATTTTTCAAGTTGAGTTGTAGCCCGGCGTCAGTAAGGCACGTGAGTGCGCGCTGAAGGCGCTGCAGATGAGAAGGAAAATCTTTGGAAAAAATGACAATGTCATCCAGGTAACATAGACAACTTTCCCATTTGAGGCCGCTGAGAATATTATCCATCAATCTCTCGAATGTTGCTGGAGCATTGTAGAGGCCGAAATGCATCACATTGAATTCATACAAGCCGTCTGGGGTGACAAAAGCGGTTTTCGGCCGGTCAGCGGCAGCCATCGGCACTTGCCAGTAGCCGGAGCGTAAATCGGGAGATGAAAAATACTCCGCTCCCTGCAAGCAATCCAGTGCGTCGTCGATTCAGGGTAGAGGATAAACATCCTTGCGAGTGATCTTGTTGAGACGGCGGTAGTCCACACAGAACCGGATTGAGCATATTTTTTCGTCACCAGGACAACTGGAGAGGCCCAAGAGCTGTGAGAGGGCTGTATAATGCCACGGTGCAGCATGTCGTCAATATTGTCACGGATGACGCGGCGCCCACTCGGCGAGACGCGGTACGGTCGCTGGCGCAAGGGGGCGTGCGTACCAGTGTCAATTGCGTGAGAGACGGCCAGCGCGCCCCAAGGAGGGCTGGGAAAGGTCGAAAGATTTGCGGAAGCGGTGGAGAAGTTGCAAGAGCTGGTCACGGTAAGTGGACGGAAGGCCGGGAGCGACGGTACGATTAAAGACGTCGGAGGGATGCGGATCGGGCGCAGTCGAACAATAGGATAAGGCAGTAACTGGGGACAGGTACGGGTATCGGAGAACTCGGAAGCAAAAGCAGGCTCCACTTCTTCAATACAGCCAAGGCATTCGCCGCGAAGACCAGATGACGGGCAAGAAAATGGGTTGGTGACATACATGGCGCAGTGGCCGTCGGAAATCGTGAGAACGGCGAAAGGGAGCAGAAGGCGGTGATGGCGGGTGGCGGCTGCGGTGGGTGTGAAAAGAACAGGGCTGTTGAGGGAAGTGTGAGGTAGGAGTGGAACGAGGGCAGAAGAGAAGGGAGGTATGTTGGTGTCGGCAGCTACAAGAAACTTATCAGAGAACATAGGCAGGTCACACAATGAAACATGACACACGGGAGAAAGCTCAAGTTCAGCACGGGCACAATCAATCATTGCGCGGTGGGTCGAGAGAAAGTCGCTGCCGAGGATGACATCGTGAGAGCAGGCGCTCAGCACAACAAACTCGATGGTATAGGTGACGTCGTGGATAGAAACGCGGACCGTGTAGGCTGCGATAGGATAGATGCGCTGAGAGGTGGCCGTACGTAGTGAAAAATCAGACAGCGGCGTTGTAACGTTACGAAGCTTGCGGCGAAGGGCGTCATTAATCACTGACAAGGCAGCACCGGTGTCCACGAGCGCGAGAACGGAGACGCCTTCAACAGACACCTCAATGACGTTAGCAGGAGAAAACGGAGGGCTTATCGAGTTCGCAAAACACGCAGCTCTTCCCTCCGGAACTGCGGCATTCAGTTTTCTTCCGGGAGGGGTCCAGGCGGTGGAGCATCGGAGAAATGGAACGGCGGCGAGGTGAAGGTGAGCGGTGAGTAGGGTGGGGGGGGGGGGCGATGCGTATAGGAGCCAGAAGAGACACCAGGTAAGGGCGGCTCGGAATCGAAGCGGGACGTGCTCACGGCATCCGCAGAACGAAGGGTTCCCTCACGGCAAAAGAGCGCGACATGACCCGGAAGATCGCAAGAGTAGCATATTTGCCGATTGTCGTCGGTACGCCAAGGGTTCTTAGGGTGTCGGCGGGGTCGACGGTACGGGGCTGGCGGTGGTGGCGTGGACGGCGGCGGAGCATAAAAGGTCGGGCTGCTACGGTAGACGGCAGAGGTGGGCGAGCGCCGTGTACTGGCGACTGCTTCAGCATAGGTGAGCGGGGCTGCCACAGGGAGAAGTGGGGGGCTGGATGATAGAACTGCAGCCACCTGCTCCTGAATAGCACGGTGGATAGTGGGCGTGATGGATGGCGCCAAATCCGGGGTAGGGCAGAGGGGGTCGAGAATGTGATGTAGCAGAGAAAGCTGGCGGGAGACTTCTTCGCGGACGAAGTCTTTGACGTGCTGCATGAACAAAGACTGCTCAGAAGACGAGCCACCAAGGGCCAAGCCAGCAAGACCCTCTGCAGCCGGACTGCCGCGTAGATGCGCGTCGATTTCGGAGTTCGTCGTAGCTTTGGCACAGCTGGATGACGGTAGCGACGGAGGTGGGATTCTTCGCCAGGAGCATATGAAAAGCGTCATCGGGGATCCCTTTAAGGATGTGGTTGACTATCATTTTCGGTCATGGACGGGTTTACACGCTTGCACAAATATCTTCGATGTAACTAGTGAATGTCTCGACAGGAACCTGTGCTCGAGCACTAAGACGTTGCTCGGCGCTAAGTTTCCGGACGGCGGGGCGGCCGAAAACGTCAGCGAACCTCGCCTTAGAGGAGGACCAGGTGGTAAGATCGGCCTCATGGTTGCGAAACCAGAGGTTGGCAACGTCCGTGAGGTAGAAGAGTAGGTTGAGTAGTTTAACTGAATCGTCCGACCGATTGTAAGTGCTTACGTGCTCGTAGGAGGCCAGCCAATCGTCGACGTCCTGGTCGTCAGTGCCACTAAATAGAGTAGGGTCACGATGGCGCTGTACCCCGGAACAGAGGACGGTGGCAGGGATGGGCTGCGATGGTTTTCTCGGACCTTTCGGCATGGTGGCGGGCCGAGAAGCGTGGCACTTCGAAGTTCCAGGTTGAGGACCGGGACGGAAACCGAGACACCTCCCCCAAGTGCAAAGGTGTCTATTGGAAGCGCAGGTCGGTTGGCGTTGGTCGAACGGCGACACGGCGGACACAGGCACAGGCGTCACTCGAAATCCCAGCTGCAATTCGTCTACTTCGCCTACCTTTTCGCTGCGCTGCATCAACTCGTGCCCATCGGTCCCATCACACTGCATTAATAGTAGTGGATGTAGATTTCACATTTACATTGATCGCCTTCCGAATGAATATTTGAGTTCAATTTCGCTGTCGTTTCTTCGTTCAGCAGCTGTGTGCGTTTCAGATGGTAGGAGGCCTTCGTCAAGGTCGAAGGGGATGGGTGGGGAGGTGGGTGGCGGTGCTGGAGGATGGAGGTGTGGTGGAGACAAAGATGGCACTTCTGGAGTGCCACCTATGTCTTCGCACGCCGCCATGCTTCACATGCCGCTCCTTTGAACGATTGACACTCACAATGCTCATGCAGTAAAACTGGATCACTGCTACTCTGTCCAGGTACTTGGTCATTCCTGCGGTAAAAAACACTTAAAGTGCGCCACGAACTATTTTAACGTACCGCTTGTCCAAAGCCTTCTTTATGTCTTTTCAAGCACTAAATGCTAACTACCTTAAATATTTATGTACTTTGTTATTGTGCCATGTTGGCTTGAAGCTAGTTCACCTTGAGTCCTCTTGCTTGTTTCCACATCGCGATTCCTCTGCAATGCTAGGCGTACAAAAGCGCCAACAAAGGTGCTGCCCGCCATTGTAGTTACTGGCCACGCTATGTTAATACACGTCGCAGGACTCACCTGCACTTTAGAGAGCAGTTCCGACAACCGCATAATAAACAACGCATATCGCAATCCCCCGCGAGCAAGCAACTCACATAAGCTAGATATCAGTATGATAGTTCGCCCTGCGAGGCGAGTGGGAACATGATAGTCACGCTCCTGCAGTGATAAAAGAAAATAGAAAATTTGTTCGATAAGTAGATTACAAGATGCCGTGCAATATCCTTCTGAGACGCAGCAAATGAAAATTGGGCCAATATATTCGCAGGCCCGACATTCATTGAAAGAGGCTCAGTACCGTAATATATCCCTTTAGAAGGACAGCAGACTGGGCGAGTTGGTGCTCCACGACAAAAATTATTTTCAACAGCGCTAGACAAGAGGAGCAGACATAGGAAGAGACAAACACGGCTCTGACTCTTTCTCACACGCGGCAATATCTTTCTCGGCTACTTTTACATCCTACTAGTCAAAAAGCGCGGCAAAAATATTGGTCGTCACAACGAGTTTTCGCAGTACCTTTGCCCTTGAGCCTGTAGAGACCATAGAATTTTCTGTAGCATCGTGCCGTCCCTTGGCGAAACGCATCTAGGCTGTGTGGCCAGACGCGCACGAAATGAGAGTGTAATTGTCGTCGTCAAAATTCCTGAATAACTGAAACCAATTCATAAAATTTTTATCCACTGCACCAAGTGTTCATGTCTACATTGGAAATTTAAACGCTGTGGCATCTCTTGACTACTCGATTTGGTAGAATTCGCCTAGCGCGTACAGACACTAAACTGGGCACGTCAACAACTATTTATTCTTAGGCACCTACATGACAGGTATAATAATGCTGAAAGCCGACTGGGTTCTCCGAAAAGTTTTCTAGTACCTAGTCGACCCTATTGTCTTTGCTTTTTACGAACCTAACCTTTACCAAACAGCAACGTTCTTCAAAAGTGTGGATATTTTCAGCCATGAAAGCCTAATTACCTCCCTCGAGTTTCTTTGCAATGGTTCTGTCAATTTTATTCTATCTCACTGCAAGCGGAACATGAACGGATTTCTGTGAAATCCTAACCTAGTCTTCTTGTTCCTTGCTGCGCCTGACGAAGTTAGCGTATACTCTAACTGCGCATGATTACAGTACACCTTCCTACTTGAATCAGAATTTTGAGACCCCTTCGACCATTTTGGGAGTGTTGCCCTCTATTCCCGAATAATCATGAGCTCCAGCAATGTTCTACGGTTTCCACCTGAATTGATCGCAGCAATTAGACGCGTTGAAGCAGCAGAACGCTTTCCGGATATTATTTTACTCAAAACGGCATCAAAATTGCACCGTGGCGGAAGGTCTTCGTCAGTAGACTTATCAGGCAGAATAAAATCTCTTAGCGTGCTGCCAGGTCGCAAATGACTACCGCCTTTTTTTTTCTTTTTCACGCGCTCCAGGTCCCCCGCTACGCTGGCCCCGCCTCGCGTAATGGCTAATGTTAGCGAGAGTTCGCAAGAGGGAAGCCTGCGTGCGCATTTCCTAGTTCTTTTTCCTCGCGAAGTAACTTGAAGTCTTGAAGTGCACGAATCGTTGAGCAAGCAACTTGCAGTTACGGTTTTTCGCATCTGGAGTAGTGATAAAAAAAAATAATAACCCAAACATGAAGATATCCAACTGTGGTCTAGCCGTTACCATCGACGTAAGGTCTTCGTGGGATGTGCGTCACGGTGAGCTTAATGCATCCCTAGACACAGCCATTCAAACAGGAGTGCACGCATGAAGCTGGATATACTTCGCTAGCAGTGGTCTATTGCATTTGAAAATTACCTAACCTAACTGGAGCCGTCAACCTGTATAAAGTGAGTGAACTACATCGCAAGCGCAAGCAGCATTACATCACCGTCTAAGAAATGCGAATGACTACCCCACACTGCTGTACTAGTTGAGCTCCGACATCGGGACGGAAATGTGCATATGTTGTTTTAGTAAAACCGCATCAAGAACTGAGTAGAGGATATCTCCTGATTCAGTTAGATCACCTACAGTCCTCTAACTCCAGCTAACGTGGCGCAACACACAGGTGTTTTTTTTTCATTCAGCGTATATCGAAATGCGGACGCCTCAGCCTCAATTTTATCCTACGGCTTTGGACTCGTGTGGTGAATGCTATAATCAACTGAATTAAAGCGGCGAGTATTATCAGGGATACTATCATTACGGTGCCTCCAAATAAGCGGATAATATTTGTACTCAGCACTTAGCAAAAACAGGTATGACGTTTCCAAGTACGGCTGACCCTTAATTATTTTATGATACATTATCTTAATGCTGATCCTTTGGTGCGCAAAGCATTCTCGCTAAAAGTTCATTAATTAGCTGAAACGGAGTTTGCCTCAGACGCTCAGCTGTTAAGGAATTCAGAAGCTCCCGGTACACTGGACAGGTCCGAAACTAGCTGAGGAGTGATGCAACCCTCCAAGCGACGTCCAGTTCGTAGCGTTTTCCGGGTGATTGTCCAGTGGGCGCCCTACGCGTGCCTTGCATGCCTTCTCAGCTTCGAGTATGCCCGTTGTACCGCAGCTTTCTTTGGCCGGCATACTGTACTGGATCGAGAGGCGACGACCACGGCATTCAGACAACCGCTTCCACTTCACCGCTTTCCTCGTGGTCTCTTCTCATCACCTAGAGAAACTAACTTAGACGAACATCGAGAAACCCAGCAACTTAAAGTAGAACAGTTTAGGGTGTGCCCTTTACGACCACTTTTTCACGCCCAATTTAGGGAAGAGTTGAAGCGCATTATGTACACGTGCCTGTGCGGTTTAGTGGCTGGGAACGGAAGAGGACACCGTTTGCCTTCCTTGGGGTTCTGCTACCAACGTATTCAATATCTGACAAGAAAAGGGGGAGGGGATAGGGGCGGATCTAGGGGTCGCTCTTGAAGGGGGTGATTCGGGGAGGGAGGGAGGGAGGGAGGGAGGGAGGGAGGGAGGGAGGGAGGGAGGGAGGGAGGGAGGGAGGGAGGGAGGGAGGGAGGGAGGAGGTGGTCCCATTTGAACCAAGTATTTCTTGAACTTTTCTGATGAAAAATTAGGTTCAGCGTGGTATTAATTAAACTGCAGTTTCTTGGCGGGGGTGGGGGCACCCATTCAGTAATCCTTCCCCCTCCTCCATAAATCCGCCCCTAGTGACGGGGGGCTCTGGAGTACAGACCCCGCTTAGAAACGCTGGATTTACAAGGCCGTACAATGACCCGTTCACGAAGAGAGGCGCCAGTTGATCCTTCAAAATTATGCAAATTTGTCTACCAGCTTATGTATCTAGATTCCAGCGGTCCCTTTATCCAACCATCCTGCATACTGCTGTAGCAGAGGCAATTGTCACGCTCGTATCCATTGTACAGCGCAGTGCTTTATAAGCAGCTTTCAGGTAGCGAGAGCTGCAGGCGCTTCTGTGACGACCGACCTGTTGCGTAAAGCACCACGAAAAAGGCAAGTATTATAACAACGGATAAGATGGGTTCCGGATTGTCTACTGCCCTATCTAGATTCCTCTACACTTCGCCTTGTGGGAACTAAGCTGGAGTGTAAGAGGCACCGTAGGTGGAAAGCGAGCACAACTGCGTCAAGAAATACCTTGTAATACATAAGAAGTGTAAAAATATCAATATATTTATACTGTGAAGAAGAAGACGGGCATTCTCCCAGCCGCAATGTCATCGCTTAGAAAGAAAGCCTGCTGAGCCTGAGCGACAACAGACTGTGTTTCAGCCCTGCTACCATTGAACTAAGCGTCACCAAATAAACTCCTGTTACATTTGGTTGCATCCACTTTTGCTGAAGTGCCGTTTTTCATCCTCGTACCACCCTGGAACTCCCCACCCGCCATCTATCGACACCCGGTATATCTGAAGACGCCGAACACCCGGCCGTGCAGGTGGGCCTGAGAGTTCCGGCTCCCGCCGCCAGCGGGACCCTGCCCTCACGACCCTGCCCTCAGCGGGACTCACGACCATGATGCCAACTTGAACTAATTGCCAACTTCAAGAGTCTCTGAACCACAAAAAAGCGGGAACACGAAAGAAAGCAGTGGCGTTCCGTACTTGCATTGCATAGCGCACAATCTGAGGAATGTTGCTCGCCGTTTCACCGTTGCGGTGGTTTGCTCAGCGCCCCCAAAGTTTAAACGCCTGTGTCCTATGACAGAGACAAATATCCAAGAATTAAAGAAAAAAAATGCACCCCTTTACGTGTTCGGTGCGGCACAGATCAAGATTAGTGGCTTGTGTGCGTTCGGTGGTGTACCAGATTTTTTTTACTTGCCAAAAGGTGTATATCAACCAAACCGGGTAGTGCTTGATTATTCGCCACAAGGACACGAGAAAGCAACGTCAGATGTATCATAACAGTGCGCTCAGTGCGAGGATAAAAGGGATTGTAAGGTGGTATTTGAGAAAACCGAGGTGCTTTACCGGCTTTGCGATAACCGTGTCAGAGAGATTATGGAAGCGGAAAATAAGAATGTGCATCAGCCAACACTCTATCACATTGTATGATGCGGAGGTAGGTTCTTAGACAACACCTGATGTGCCATGGGTCATTGCAAAGGATGTCCCGCGCAATTTTTTTGCGTTTTGATTTTTGTTTCTTGTGTTCATTGCCCCATGTGATTGCTGGACATGCGGCGTCTTCCAGATGGTTTTATATGTTTCTTCCTTCTGAATAGAATTTTAGTTGCGAGACAGAGCTCTTGTTGTGCACCTCTTCTTCGTCCATCGTCTCTGTTCGCGCAGTGTATTTCTTTTAAACTGAACGTAACCCAACTAGCCCAACTTTCCATCCTTCTACAAGATGCAGAACAATGGTTCACATTATACGAGTGGGTGAGCACCATTAACAAGCGGGACGGCGCTACGAAGGGAACAACGTCATTGTTTTTACCGGCGTTACCAACATCTATATTAACCACGAAGCAGACCTCGCCACATGGCCCACTTTCAAAACGAACCCCACCGAAGTGCTTGGTCAATGGGTTCTCGTACTGAACCCACTCAGTTTTTATGCTCTGAATAAATGTTTTTTCTCCTCCTCCTCCTCCTCCTCCTCCTCCTCCTCCTCCTCCTCCTCCTCCTCCTCCTCCTCCTCCTCCTCCTCCTCCTCCTCCTGCTGTGCGAAAGCTACGCGCTGAACAGCGCTTGCGCGAACGTTTGCAGCAGTTGGGCGCGGCCTTCACGAGCTTTATTGAAGATGTGGCCTGCTTGTGCACAGGTGTCAACGTCCAGAAGTCCGAGGCTGAGAAGATAAAGCATATTTTGAAAGGAATCTAGAATAGCTCATATCAGACTCTGCTGTCACGAGATCCCCAGAGTGTTTCTAATATAGTCATTTGTTTATTTTTCAGTTTATGCAAGAAAGAAATTAAATATAAAAATAGCGATAAAAAAAATTATTTACCCCATAGAATATCCCAGAGACTGGCATATCGCCTAACATCAACAATGTCTAGCGGCAAAACACGACTATAAAGTGTAAGGAAAATAAACCTCAATGTCTAAAATACACAAGCCCACATATTTCCCTAGGTATCAATTATTAGTACGCCAGTGTAATGTATAGTACCAACAATAGCATTAAACTTAGGTTATCCAGTGACAAAATTTCACGCACACACAGAATCGTTTTTTTTTATCGATGGGAAAATACGGCCGGTTTTTGTCAAATTTGCTAGATATAGGCACGAAAAAATGTCGTTTTGTCAAGTATTCTTTGCTAAACAACTGTCCTGCTCTCAGAAACTTCTGCTCGGCCACGTGCAACGTTCGAATGAAGTCAACATAATTCCGTGAATGCCCGCATAAATCATTTAAATATCCGTACAAAAAGTTATATAATCATGGCAAATCCTGTAGTTACAATGAAGTAGGCGAAGTTTATCACATCGGGCCCTTGGATACTGCATCAAATTTGCGTCGTACATCCCATCGAGCGCTTCGCTGTGGCCACCTACTGCTCCCCGCTAATTGATCAGTACCAGTACGCGAGGGCAAACGCGGCTACTTGGTTCAAACCAAACTTTCATATTCCAGACACTAATATTCGCAGTATTTTTCACAAGAAGTATAAATTATGCGCCTTGATTAAAGACATCAAAGCCGATCTTATTGCACTAACTGAAGCGTGGCTGAACAACCAAATACTTGACACGGAATTCCTTCATTCTGAAAAAAAATTTGTGGTCTATCACAGATCGCAATGTAAGTACAGGAGGTGGAGTTTGTCTCGCAATCGACAAGTGTAAAAGCGGTATTGCGTACTGATCATTTCCGATATTGAATCAGTTGGGTGTTGCCTAAATTTAGATTTTAGTGAAGTGGTCGTTGTCGTCTGCAATCGCTACTGTTCGAGTGGTGCATCATACCTTAAGGGCTGCCTAAATCAAATAACGTTTTAATTTCCAAGTGCTCAAGGCGTGCTCATCGGATAGTAAACTATCCCACATTGTTTAGGCTCGTACATGTCCCCTTCGTAACCCGTCGACCGCTGAAGCCAACCAGAGTATCACTATCTGCACATGTTTTGGTTCGACATAAATCTTCGCTTCCCCTACGCGTATTGCTCAGAATTCATCTCCTCTTCTAGTACTGACGTCATCAGCAGATACCACATCACCCGTGATACATACGCCAGGCCTGAGTGTCCACTACGGCTTACATATCACGTTGTGTCTGTCACATGTATCATCATCAAAACACTCGAAGGACATTAGCGACTAACAAGCTAATTTTTCGGCTGTCAGTAACGAACCAGACTTCTTTTTTGACAGTCTTACTAAAGTCTCACATAGTCTTGACATAGTATTGAGCACTGATTGCTCAAGATATTCAAGCAAATCTGCACTCAAGCAGTTCTGGAGGGAAATTAATCCTCAACAGAGAGATAAATCAATATCATTATTGGATTGAACAGGGTAGGCTGTCCCCAATCACAAGGTGCGGCCGGTACTTAACCTAACCCTTCTTTCCGCATTGAGGAAGGAACCAGACGGTAACTTGCCGCATGCTTGCTCCTATATCCATTCCATTATGCCAGGTAATCCTCTTTTCTTCTCACGGAATGCGAACATCATCAAATATTTACAAATACAACCATCTACTGGCACCGACGGCATCAATGCTAAAATATTGAGAAACACCAACGAAATCACCAGTGTCTTTCTGTCCCACATTTTCTAGCAGCCATTGCACATATGGCATTGTCTCTCTAGAATGAAAAGTGCGTAAGATGGTTCCAGTCTCAAAACCAGGTTCTACGAGCTACCGTCCCATGCCACTAACCAGTGTTTGTTTCGAAATCAGGAAGCGTAATATTTATTCACCAATCAGAAATTCTCTTACATCTCTAAACTTATTTCACCCTAACCAGCATGATTCGAAAAGGTACTTTCATGTGACACCGAACTTGCACTACTTCTTCATGACTTACTCTAATGCTTACATTAATATACCTGTTGACGTCTTCTTCAAACTACTTCGAGAAAGCTTTTGACAATGTCCCTCACAAACCCCTGCTGTAAAAGATTTGACAACTAAACCTTAACCCCCTTGTCTTCAATTGGATACACGATTTCCTTATTAACCTTCAGAAATATCTAGAAGCTAACACTAAGTCTTCTTCCCTCTCTAACGCACTGCCGGGTGCAGCAGAAGGCGCAGTTCTTGGTCCTTTCCTCTTTCTAGTTTATATCAAAGACATACCCAGTAACATTTAATCGAACATTCGCTTATTCGCAGACGATTTCTTCTTTTATAGAATAATTTACAGTGCAGTAGATGCTAACTTTTTCCACTTGTAAGTAAGATCAGTGCTGTCATAAGAGGCTGATGGTCTTCAATATTAATAAAACTGCGCTTGTGTCTTTCCACAGACGACCGAATTATCCTACCCGAGATCATCTTCCGAATGTCTCCTTTGTCTCAGCCTTCAGTTGTATTAAGTATCTTGGTGTGAACATCTCGCACAACCTTAATTGGTCTACCCACTCAATACGGATAGTTCAACGTTAACGGAGCTATCCTCTGTTTTCGTCTTAATTTATATCTAGCTTCCCTAACAGTTAAACTGCTAGTTCATAAAACACTCATTGTACCAAAAACAAAGCATGCATCTTCCATCTCGAACCCCGCTAAAATTAAGCTCACCTTACCTTAAATATAAACCAGATCCACCTAACCTCGATAAAATGTATCACACTTTCTTTTTACTGCTCAAACCTTTTTCAGCCTGCACAAGCTCCCACAAGGCCCCTTACCCAACTTAACTGCACAACGACCCACCTTCACTATTTATCCAAACAGCTCGTTACTGGAACAGTATTCCCACAAGAGCCATTCTTCATTTCTCCATAAAAGCCCGGATAATTTTAAGAAATTTATCCGATCACTGTTTCATTAACACCAGGTTACCACCAAGTTTCATTAACCCCCGCCGTCCTTGGTGTAAAGCCCTCCCCGGAGGCCCCTTGAGGTACCTAAAATAAATTAGTAAACAAATAAATCACTGCGTACTTCCACAAATGAATTATGCTTAATATGTATGGGACTTTGGACATGCCACATCAGCACAGGTGTGCGATACTACACAAGAGTGCGGCTCGTTTCCTTTTCGCTGACCATCGTACAGCTAGCGTCACTCTAATGAGAACCTATTTAAACCTCCTACCACTAGCTGGCCACCGAAAGCAAACACAATTTTGCCTGTTCTATAATTTCTACAACCACAATTCTCCACTTCGCACCCGATAGATTCAATAAGCAACCTTGATTACTTATCACCGCAGTCACCAACAACAAGTAAGCATGATTGAATAAAAAAAAAATCGTGCCCCACTAAAAATTAATCGAAGGTGCAAAATCATATTCCTCAAAAACATTCTAAGGAATGGAACGCTCCACGTGCATAATTAACAGGTATTATTGCCTCTAATCAGTAAAAATTGCCACTGTCACTCTTTTTATCCAATTACCGCTATGGTATTTTGCTCATTCACTGATTTGTAGAGCTTTTCTGGTTACCTGCCTTTGTTCTTTGTTGATTAATTGTTTCATTATCAACCGCCCATGTGGCTCAGTGGTTATGTGCTCGGCTGCGGGCCCGAAAGGCGCGGGTTCGATCTTGGCCGCCGCTGTCGAATTTCGATGCGGGCGAAATTCTAGAGGCCTGCGTGCTGTGCGATGACAGTGCACGTTAGAGAATTCCATGCAGTCGAAATTTAGTAAGTATATTTATTAAGCAACGTTTGAAGACATATATATTGCTTTTTTGCATGTAGAGAAATATGTCATCTTTCTGTGTGTTTTGGGTTGAGCTAAAGATCCATGTCGTAGACAAATCTGGCAAGATGTTTTGCAACAGATTCCCATGATAATGTTGCGTTGTGAGATATCAAGGAATCGGTGAATAACGACATGGGTCATCAATAAGTGCTCCGTGATTTTCGACGTAACTTTTATTATGTATCCTGACCGATAATTATGCGGTGAAAATATTTTACCTATCGAAAAACATTGCGAACATCTTTCCTATTTCCCGTAGCTGCGAACAGAACAGAAATGTGGTCACTCTGACTTCATTACTGCTAGGACGGAAGTCGCTAGTTTCCTGGCGTTAATAAATGTTTTGCTTATTATGCCGAGAAGTCCACTGAGTGATCAAATCTTCATATCAAGCAATAATTTTACTGATTTTATGA
>NC_135499.1:131262781-131325281 GCF_052857255.1 Amblyomma americanum
CATTACCCGCCGCGGTGGCCTAGTGGTTATGGTGCTCGGCTGCTGAGCCAAGAGACACGGGTTCGATCCCAACCGCGGCGGTCGAATTTCGATGGAGGCGAAATTCTAGAGGCCTGTGTACTGTGCGATGCCAGTGCACGTTAAAGAACCCCAGATGGTCCAAATTTCCGGAGCCCTTCACTACGGCGTCCCTCATAGCCTGAGTCGCTTTGGGACGTTACACTCTCAAAAACCAAACCTATAAGAATTATTAAAGTCGCAGTGATGTAAAAGTAAAAGATACGGTGAAATGAGAAAGAAATCTCTACCTCATCCTTTTAAGACGAACCAATTTGCAAAAATGCTTGCTCAGCGCGCCAAAAGGCTACGTCAAAATCGATTATTGCTGCCGTGTATCTGTAGAATGAAGTATTGTGCTTTTTTATTAGAACAAACGCAATATGCAACATGAGATTCGATCGCTGAGCATCTTTGTGCCTAAGAAATACATACTGCCTAGCGGGAAGGCTTTGGGGGAGCACGACCCAGGTGGTGAGGTACATTAAGGAAACCACCATGTATGAGACACGCGATTGCTTCTAGCACTCAGATAAGATGTCTCTGCGGCTGAGAAAGGTGGCTCGAGCTGCCTTTGCTGTTTTTATAAGACATTTGTTTTACCGTGAACATGTTTAACGCTGATGGTTCTCTTTTTTTGCGCGTGACATTTCAAGCATTCAGATTTGGAGCCACCAGTGTGACGTGCGCATTGAACGTTGAAGTGAAGGTTGCTACCAGTCGTGGCCGTCTATTCATACTGGACACAGTGGACTAATGGGCCAAGCGATACTTCTCGTATTGGCAGTTGCATGCCCGTTCACAGCGGGAAGTTGGAAAGCATTCGAGCCGCCATGGCGTCATGTGCTGAGAGACCCCGTCTTCAGCCAATTTGTGGACCAACTTTCATACAAGACGGCGCCAGTGGACATCAGCATCTCGCGGTCATGCTTAAACGCCTACACAGGAATCCACGATGATGTGTACAGTTTCTTCAAACGTCTCAATTCCACCTCTCGGCTCATCACAATTCGAAACGTTTACTGCGAACATCGCGTACACTGTTTCAACAATCACGGAGTGGCATTCAAAGCGGTGATCTTTCTCTGTGGCCAGCAATGGAGAGGCGCGTCCGTTGCCTTCAGGCGCCGATACAGCCACTTCGTAGCTGTTTTTGCGGAAGAATTTTACGAAAAAGACAAGGGTGTCCACAAATTCATATCTCGAACATTAATTTCTAGGTTGATGGAACAAGGCGGCCACTACAACATAAGCTTCCACAACAACCACACGATGCTGACCATGGGTCCGGAAACAGAATGTCTGTCTTGTGAGTCCAGCGCCGTCCTCGCGCAAGAGCCGCTGAGAATCACCCGGCAAGTGCCCCTGAAAGGACGCGAGCTTCGGGTTCATTGCCTTCACCCATACATCTGCGAGCGGCCGACGTTCCCGGTTCTGGTCGATGCTCTCTCCTACAAGGAGGCGAAGCTCACCGTGTTCAAGATTGACAGTAGTAGCGAAAGCCAGCAAGAACTGGCCGAGGCATTCCTCATGCACAGCGTTAGCGCCGTGGTCTACAATCCGACCCCTGAAGTAAGAAGCGCGATAAGGGTGCCGGAAGTCATAGTTCCAGTCTATTACGATTCGTTTTCGTACTTCGTTTTCGCGAGGCGACAACACCCTCTGCCCAAGCACGTTGTGTTCTTCCTCCCGTTCACGCGCAATGTCTGGGCAGCTCTCATATGCGCCCTAGTACTCTGCATCGTCTCAGTGAAGTTTATTGAAAGGATACCACCACTAGGCTACGCCCGTCACGGTGGACCTCCGGTGACCTACATCTTCGTAGCACTGCTCTTACAGCAAGGCTGTCTGCTGTCCAGGACCCTGCGGGACCGCACGGCTGCACGCCTTGTCATCGGCGTCTGGGCCTTGCTCGCTGTCGTCATGAGCACGGGGTTCAGGGCCTGTCTTATGTCTTTGCTTCGTGATGTCCCACTGGAAGGAAAGCCTCTCGTGTTTCTCAACGAGGACAATGTATATTTTCAGGGTTTTAACTACTGCAAGCTCACTTATGCCGGAGACGGCGTGACGTTCCACTTCGGTGCAATCGCTCCCGTTAAGCGCAAGCGACATGACTGCATCTCAGAAGACAACAAGGTCATGCACATGAATCACACCAAAATTGTGTACTTGCTGCACGCACCCAGCATTAGAACTCACGATGCGTACATTCAGCAGCTGCACCGTAACGACTACGCGCCACTGTCACAGAGGCTGTCCCCATACCTCAGTGGGCCATCGGTGAGGTCAAACTCGCGCTACAGAGATGCCATCACGCGGACGATAGTGGAGGCCTTTGAGTCAGGTTTATTTCAGAGGGAGCTGTTACTCGACGAGTACAGAAAGAGTTACAAAGCCGCGCAGGAAAAACAATATCAAGGATCTAAAATCACATCTTTGACGTTCGGAGATCTCAGGGTTTGCATGAATATTTGTGCTCAAGGATCGGCGTTAGCGACCGTCTGCTTCTTGTTAGAATTTGTGCTGAGTGGTGTTCACAACCACTTGTTAACGTTAGTGAAAAGAACCAGGCAAAACATGTCACCATTCTACAAGCGAAGGGAAAGAAAAGTGAACAAACATGGCTGGACATTCACCGCTGATAAGATCAGCCTATCTGATTTTCGCCAAGCAAAATTAGCCTACGTGGCTGATTCAGATCCGATAAACGGAAACCTTAAAGATGTTCCCAAACCTAGATATCTCTTCACGCATATCATTTGAGCTTTGAAGCAGCACCAGTCTTCCTAACGCAAAGACCATGCTGCATCGTGATGAGCGCTGCTGCATTACATACGATTTCCGCACCTTCCATACTACGTAGGAAGACATCTACCAGTTTCATGTAACACTTCTTTGCCGTCCATTAAAACGAAAGGCTTTACACCGAGTGCTGAAAATGAGCCGTTTACGTTATTTAATCAGCAACAAATATGAGGATATCTGATATGATTGCTGCAGCCATACTCCTGTTTAACAAATATAATAAGTGCCTGTAACGGCACGTAGCATGGAGTTTGTCGTAGAAAATGTAGAGGCGTCGTTTTACTATACTTTTTCGTTCGGTATCATTTTTGTAACCAGCCAGTGGTCCGAGATAGCCGCCTTCAAATTTTCAACTAAATTTACGTATTTACGCATGCAGTGCAGTGTCTGTTGGCACAAAACTATTCCCCTGGGTGAAGCAGGCAAAACATATGACACTATTTACAGAGAAAACCTGTAACAGGAAGCCCAATTGAATTAAGACTCCATCGTAGGCCGTGGAAAAGCCACAGCTTCCACGCCGCTCGAGGGCACCACGCAGGCCGAAGACCGATTCGTCTTCTTCGCAGCTCTGAACGGAATCGGTGTGTGCCGTGAAGCTCCTTCACAATGGCAGACTTACAGTCAGCAGCCGCCAGCTGACGAGATTCGGAGAGCTCGCCAGCGTGAGAAGAAGCCTAGACAACGGCAAAGTCTAGCATTATAAGGCAGAATGCGAAGCCACTAGGCTTCGCCGTCAAGCTAAACATAGTCGCCAGATGAACGCTATCAATGTTGGGGGAGGGAAGGATCCGGACTAGGAGCCCCCTCAACCGTGAGTGGAACGTCGACGGAGCTAATACATGCTCGCAGGTTTAAACTGCAGTGGTAACTACGCAGCGGGGACAGCTTTTACTGAGAAAGCACTATTTCAATAGCAGAGCTGAAAAACTCGAGGTATGTGTGAAGCCTCACCCTCTGATGGGGCTCCAGCGGAGGAGTCCTTAACGCAGCGGCTCCGTTATCGCGCGGAACCGGCTACCCCCTAACCGCCTACGGCTGCCGATAACGGCTGCATATTAAAAAAAATGAGAGGCGAGCTTGGCCTGGCCGTTAAGCCTAAGTAGCAAGCAATGTTCACAGCCGTTCACGCTACCGGAGCAGTCAGCTGGCGCGTGAGTAGATTTTGATACCATCTCCGAAGAAAGTTCCATCGGTTGAAGATTGTTCTTGCATTTGTAAAGCACCTTCCTACTCGTAGGACGCATAACGATGAAGACGATGAATGGGACTTTATTATGGTTTTCTTCTGCGACATCAGTGTGCACTTAGTTGATCCGTACAATGTGCTTCGTAGTGCACTGCTTAGTGCACTTTAGTGCACTGCTTCGGAAAATCATCCCGGCGTGCACCGCCGGCGGTGCTTGACCTGCTGGGCAACTGCACACCACTGAGTTTATCCTGGACGTTGGAGACAAAGACGCCAGAGAAACGCGAGCGACGGGAAGTCTGGACGTTCCTTCGCAAAACTGGTCTATATGCGACTCCGGACGTTGCCGAACCAGCGTGCTACAATGGCGAATGAGGTCAAAGGAGAACTGGTCTACTCCCTCCGCTCACGACAAATAAGACAGTTTGCGTAGACCGAGCATTAATTCATGTCTCTGTGTCTAATTAGACCTCGGCGCTAACTTCGAAGTTCAAGATGTACTTAAAGAGAGACCCATTGCACTACCGAACTTTCCTGCGCAAATATCAATGCTGCCTGTTGCTAATTAAAGCTTTCTTCAATACGATAATCATTGGAATTTTTTTTAACTACTCTTGTTCTCATAATGTGTAAACATGGGGTAGTCATGCGTTTTCTCTTCAGTTCCACTTTCCTTTATCAAGCTCAGTTCCTTATCACGTATCAGAATAAATAGCTGCGAGAATTTATGCCTAAATACATTTATCAGTGTGCCGCGCTTGTGTTTTTACGCGGTGCAGTCCCGTCCGTAGGCTCATATTTTACACTCTACTGTACCATCCAGTAATGTGGTATCGATCCGGGGTGCAGCGACTGCATCTCAATGAAGACGATGGGGAAGTGAGATTTCGGTAGAGGACAACAACTTTGAAAAACCCCAAGTGGTCTAAACGACTCCAGTGCTGAGACGTAATTCATAGACGATAGCGTTGCTTAGATAGGTAAAAGATCCGACAAGCAAATGCCTGGGCGATTATGCTTCTCATTAATGTGTTTAACCAGCGCAGCTGTTGCAGTATTTTGTGATGTATAGTTGGTTGGTTGACCTCAAATAAATTTTAATGTCTAAACTCGTGATTCCTCTTCGTCTTTGTTTCGAGGTATGCTCTCGGTGACGTCAATGCGCAGAGATTATATGGACAGCTGGGACTGCTGAGAGCCGAACGGTTTCATTAGCATGGACGACACTGCATAGTGTGACGTGGCCTGCACGGTCAGGTGCAGCACTCTGTCGGGTGACGTCAAAGCGGGAATGATTTATACCAACAGCTCCGGTGCTAAATTTACTGCTGCGGCGAGGCAGCAAGCTAGGAGTTTTAACAGGCTTGCTTCACGTTTTGAGTAGTTACACTGCACCATTTGCACAATTCCGCACACGTCACAAGCGACGCAGTTAATTCCAACCAACCTCGCACTAAGCGGAAAATAGGATGGCGGCACGGCCTTGTACTACTTTCCGTTCCTCGCCCACCAGTCCCGCCTTCGCATTACTTGATGGTACCCTTATTAATCCTGGCAGTGTCAAGGTAGGGAAGCCAACCTGGGACGCTTCGCGCGTTGTCTACGGGGCTACTTTATTCGCTACAAAACGCCATTCCCAGTCAGCAAGGTATGGCTGAGGATTGCTGTTCCACGTGCTGCCGCTGTAATGACTGCGCGCACAAGTCAGTTCTCGAGTGATGAATGCAGGGCTACCTGCATCTGGAAGCAAAACATGGATATACGCACTGTATGTAGTGAACGAGATGTGCGAATAGTCAGGTAGAGACGCAGAAGCCTGGCATATTAATGCAGCGCCAGTTGGCTTCATTCGCTGAAAAAAGATCATGCGTGTTAAAAGATCATTGTGCCATCCAAAAACCTTCCTTGTGATCTCTGAAGAAAAGATATGCAGTTCGACGGCTTCCCCATAAGTGTGTTGTATACATCTGTAAAAATATGCGTCACTGTGCGCCCTCAGACGTCGCACAGTGACTGCTGTTTTGGACAGATAAACTGGAGCTCTCGGGTTTCAACTCAGCCGCATTTCGACCAAGACCAATAGAAAAACGGCCCGTGTATAGAGATTTTAGATAAAATCAAATCAGGAAGTGGATGCACCCGGCGCTGTGTGGGCCCGAATCTCAGCGTTTTTGCTGTCCCTTTCTTACTGTGACCAAACCAAACCTGCACTTCGGCTTGACTCAAAAACCACAGTGGTGCTGCAACATGTAAAATTTCAATCGCCACAACCTTTTGAAAACGGAACCTGTTCTCTTTCACCACTCGGGTTAATTTGCCTACCTATGAACTTTCGCTGATTTTCCCTCAAATTTGTTCAAATAAGCTATACGCCATGCAACTTCGGCACTTGCTACATATGCGCGAGGAAAATATTCGTCAGAGTTTCATATGTGCCGACTGGGGAGCTTAGCTTTGATAGGTGCACATGCAAATGAGAACCGTAGGTTTCCTAACGTCACTGCCTTTCAACCTTGGCTCGCGGTACCCTCGACTTGCGCGTAGCCCCTGCATCTAAAAGAAATATGTACGAACACATCCAAGCGGAATCAATAGCTTCAATCGCGTTTAGCGTGTCGTTCTAAAAATTTAAAAACTCCGCAAATACCTACCAGTTTAAGTGTGTTTAACCCCCCTCTTTCGTAGAAAGATACCACCATTTTTATTTGGTTTCCAAAAAAAGTAAAGAAGATGAAGTGAGCACCTGTTGGGAATGTCGTGCTGCTGCTACTATTGTACAGGAGTCTAGCAAGACCAAACGTAATTAATGCGACAAAGAATAAAACGGTAAACTTCGGAGCACTATACATAATAACAACTGCGTCATAACTGCAAAAAAATGATACCGCTTTTCGATCATATTCTGCATTCGAAGCAGAAAGCTTGAAAACCCGGAAAACTCGTCTTCCAACGCCACTAAAGAGAGCGCTTTAACATTATAAAGGCAAGAGGCCTCGTGCTTTCTGGAGCGTCCCGTTTCAATATTTATTTTCTTTTCCACAAATTTTACAGGTAAGGCTTCATAAGAACAGCCACTAGAAAATGCGCCCATCTCGAAAGTGATCGAATACGGGTTCAAATTTCGATGTGTCATCACGCCATGCGGAAGCAAACGTCACCCTCCAACATAGCTTAGGTGTACTCTAAAAAAGTACAACATTCAGGTAACGTGGGCAAAGACGCCTTTGTAATTCCTCTAATGCACAGGAGGAAAGTAGGTTCTTGTTCTCCTGCACGCTATCTAAACACAACCACACTGTGTAGCATGTTGTTCATAGTATGTCTTCCGTTCCACTCAGCATTATCACTTCACGCAACAAAAACAAACGTACGCGTGTAAAGGCAAGAGCTTAAGGGTAAGGTTTTGAATTAAAGAGAGTATTCAATCCTCAAAATCGCATATTGGCTGTCGTGCTGTCTAGCAACTTCATTTACTTTTTACATCCATGCTAAAACCTTCTTGATTTGATGCTTTCTGTTTTTTGTCGGTCTTTGCTCTGCGCGATGAGCATGTAAGTGTTTTGTATGTTCCGGTTACATGCATTTTTCAGAGTCCTAGATGATTTACATTTACCGGGTCAGCTCTTATTCGCGCTGCGCATACTGTCTCAATGAAAATTCCCGTAGAATTCGAGGACATGTTCCTGTTTTCGTGCGCGCCATACCCGTTACAAGTTTGATTTTTTTATAGCGGTGCATGAGGAAAGCGCTTCCTGGTGTATGTTTAAAAGAGCTACTGCTGCAACGCCTATCGATTATATACTCACGACTTGTGTGGGGTTCGCTACAAAATCGGCGTTGAAAACTACTCTGTTTCATAGCGTCATCACAGCCACGACTGTATCCGTAATACACGACCCGGCTCTGGTTGTGCTTGCCTGTGTTCGTGTGGACTAGGAACAGACATGTACGTAACGCGTTACGAGTGATTGATTCCTTGTAACAAGTTACACTTTCTCGGAATTTTGTAATGCATTGATTACGTTTTGGAGGATGTACCGCTTTCGGTAGTTGAATTAATTTTTCTTTCAAAAGTCAATTAATAGTATTCTGTCGGATTTCTTTTTTTCTGGCAGCATGTTGTGACCAACGGTATATCTTCAAGAAGTCAGTGGCACAACTTCAGATAACTAGTGCTATAACTTCAGGTATTCAGTGCTATAACTTCAGCTAACCGGTGCTCTAACATCAAGAAGATGAAGTCGGTGGCAAGCACTCGTGTAGCACGGAATTCTCTCGCGTTGGAGCGACAACGGCCGAGCTGCGGAGAATCCACGCACGCGAGGAAATCTGCACATGCAAGCCCGAGCGGCCGATATTTCACTAGCCCCGTGTACCTCGCTTCGCATTTCCCCAGGACGGCACAGCGGAATGTCAGGTTTAAGTGAGCATGGGCTTTGCCCCCTCACAGCGCGATCAACAATGAGGCGTGGCGCTTTGCGCAACTTCGCAGTTGGGTGCAAGGTCTTCGAAATTAAAACGGCGCACTTTCCTCAGGCGCGTACATCGAGATACTCCTCAGTGTTGCTGCTAATGTATTCACAAGTAAACATGGTACAAATGCCTAACACAACGTCGAAAAACAGCTGCAGAAAAACAGCTGTAAGAAATCATAGATCAAGCAATCTGCATCAGTTCATGCCTGCCCGTGTATTTTTGGGCTATTCCAACAAAGGATAAAAAGAACGTAATAGTATTCGACTACTCCTCTGCAACTGTTCACTTACTTTTTTATGGGCTGCAACAGACCCCTGAGATCAGCTAAACCTGAGAAGAGATAATTCTAAATGTATGCGGTTACTAGTGTTTGGTAACTCGTACAAGACTGAGTAGGAAGCAAGAGAATCAATGCGGTAGGTTACCGGGCTTTCCCGTGTCTCTGGTTGCGGGCTCGCATATATATAGGGCTTTAACCTGAAATTACTCTCTAACAAGGAAAGTGTAATTGAAGAGCAATTTTTAAACTATGATGATTGTAAATTTATGCGGCGCAAGGGCAGCTCTCGCAAAAGAGCACCTACGAAAGGGATTTTGATCCACGCAGGTCTTTAATATGTGCTATGAGGCGAAGGTGTGAGAAACGTGCAATAAAAAAAAACTGAAAAGTGTGAAGCCTGCTTAAATTTGAGTATGATGATGATTACTAGTGGTGTTTACCGAAGCAAGGGCATCTGAAGCCAAATAGCGCCAGAGACTAGCATTAGATGATCTGAGGGCGATAGAAATTTATGACAAGGCTTGGATATGATATAACCAGTAGTGACCTTCAATAAATAGTAAAAGCAGGTGTAAATTACCTGCAAATTAGAACTTCTAAAACGTGCGTTGTGCTGATAGCATAACGCTACGCTTTCGTGTCAACTGTCCACTTAAAAGAGACGACATTATAGATTTTCTTCAAAAAGTTGAGGGCTGTTGTCTAATAGGTATAATGAATCAGGTGCAAAGAAGGGTTTAAGGAAAAGTAGAACGCTCTGCTTGTACACCTCTGGAAAGCATACTATCCTGTAACTGTAAGGTCCTACTCATGCAATATTTTGGAACGGTGAATAATAATAATAATAATAATTGGTTTTGCAAGAAAGGAAATGGCGCAGTATCTGTCTCATATATCGTTGGACACCTGAACCGCACCGTAAGGGAAGGAATAAAGGAGGGAGTGAAAGAAGAAAGGGAGAAGGAGGTGCCCTAGTGGAGGGCTCCGGAATAATTTCGACCACCTGGGGATCTTTAACGTGCACTGACATCGCACAGCACACGGGCGCCTTACAGTTTTTCCTCCCTAAAAACGCAGCCGCCGCTGCTTGCGAGATGAAAAATTGGAAAATTGGTTTTTGAGGAAAGGAAATAGCGCAGTATCTGTCTCACATCTCGGCGAACAGCTGAACAGCGCCGTAAGGGAAGGAATAAAGTAGGGACTGAAAGAAGAAAGAAGGAAAGAGGTGCCGTAATGGAGGGCTCCGGAAAAAATTCGACCACCTGGGGATTTTTAACGTGCACTGGCATCGCACAGCACACGGGCGTCTTAGCGTTTCGCCTCCATCGAAACGCTGCCGCCGCGGTCGGGTTCGAACCCGGGTACCCCGGATCAGTAGTCGGGGCGGAGTACCCGAATTCGAACCCGACCGCGGCGGCAGTGTTTCAATGGAGGCGAAACGCTAAGGCGCCCGTGTGCTGTGCGATGTCAGTGCACGTTAAATATTCCCAGGTGGTCATGAAACCTGAAACAGTAGCTAGAGGCAAAATATGTTTTTGTTGGGAGATTTGTGTCAGCAATGGACGAGTCTGATTACAATATAGAATCAGCTGCAGATCTCAAATGTTCGCAAAGAAGCACGAATGCATAATATTTCTGCCGGTATACCGTGAGCCGCTTTAAACTTCTTTTTAAAGTAGATTAGATGAGATTGATCATATATAAATTTAACCGGTTTCTGAGGTATCCTTTAAGCCATTAGACTAGAATGCATGCCTAAAACAGTTGCAGACCAATCAACTATCTTCTTCTTGACCATTCTTTTCAATTAGGTCATTAATAACACTCGGGTTCTAGAGTTCTGGCCTTCAATAAGCCTGTTATTGAACGCCGTCAACACTAATGACACTAATTCCTCGACCGCAGCGGTTAGTTCTGGGGTTTCTCAGGGGTTCTTCATTGGTCCCCTACTATTCCTAATTTGTTTAAATCACTTTCCTACTGCTGTTACCTCCCATATTTGTTTATTTGCTGGCGACTGCATGATTTACCGTAAAATAACTAACAATTCTGCCATCTACTCTCTCCAGGACGATCTCAATAACTTACTTGACTGGTGACATACCTGGAAAATCGAACTAAACATTCAGATATGTAAATATATGAGATTTTATAAATAAATAAATAAATTATTTCTGCTGGACTGCCGTGAGCAGCACTGAACTTCTGTATAAACGAGGTTGCGCCAAATTGTTAGATAAATAAATTTAACCGGTTTCTGAGGTTTTCTTAAAGCTATTAGAGTAGCATGAATGCTTATAACAGCTTCAGACCAATCAACTATCTTCTTATCGCCCATTCTTTTCAATTAGGTCCTTTTTAACACTGGGGTTTTAGAATTCCGTCGTTCAATGAGACAGTTATTCACTGGTGTTTTTTTCGCTGAATATCCTGTCAAACTCAATGAGAGAACGGAGAGTAATTTGTCAGGTATACTAGTATTTCAAACTCTTTCTCATGTGTTGTTCTTAAGGTGGGTAGAGGGTCCTAGAAAAAAATATTTATTAATGAAGCCACAACTACGCAAAAATACATGTACCTTGAAGATTTCATAACTAGTTTTTCTGCACTAATGCATTATGGGACGTGACTTTTTGCCGAGTGCTATAATGAAAGTTTGTTGCAGGAAACTTGCAAGATTGCATGCCATTCGTTTCTCTTGGAATCAAGCTATGCAAAAAGGGTAAATTATAATCCTGCTTGTCACAGAAGTTGCGTTATTGGATTTTTAAGTTTTCTCTTCGGAAACATAAATACAAATTTTTCTCGCCGTTTATAAAATGGCAATTTCAAAACTCTGTAACTAAACTTCTATTATAGGCACGATAATAATTTTATCTTATTGCATATCTTGATGTACGTAAAAACAAATGGCTTACATTCTAACATGTTCCCTGCAGCAAAGTTTCTGGAAAGCTCTCCGCAAAACGTTAATTATCATCTTATGTCACTTCACAAGGACTTTTATTTACATAAAATTAAGTTACACATTTGGAATCAGCACATACACATATATATTCCCTCATTTTCTCATAAATTCGACTTGAGAATTAATTTTTTTTGCTAAGACCAGCTTCTCCCTTAAGTGCAAACATGAGCGTGACTACTGCCCCTAACATCCATTCATGAAATTTGTTACTCGACTGATGATCAACACCGAGGGATTTATTATAATAAGCAGACGCTGCCAGGACCCAAGACCTTCTTGCCGTCGTTTAGGTGAGCAGCCTATAGCCCCTCAGACTGTTAGAAATAAAAAAATTACAATCCAATCCACACATAATCCCTGATGCCGGCTGACGAAACTCAGTAGACACAATTTACTTCATGCAATCATCGAGGTTAAGACCAGTTAATGCATGCAGCACTTCTATAAAGACACGTACGAATGCATACGGAAGGCTTTCCAGTTCCACCACACCTACTAAATAGGAAGCTACCACTGGTAATACTGGAGGAGAGAAAATTCATGATGACTTTACCTTGTAATGGAGATAATAAGATCCGGTCTTGTCAAAATAATACGGCTGAGTGCACTCAATAAAATAAAAATCCACGGAGTGATCCCGACGAAGAGCAGTACAGAGCGTTGTTAATACGGCAGGGCGACCTGTGCAGGCATGAATTTATCGCAAATAGTACAGTCAGTGTAATTATAATTGACAGTGTTAAAATCTTGATTTGGGGCATACAGCGGTGCGTTCTTATCCTTTCATTTTCGCCAAGACAAGCTAAATTTTGCGCTGATCGCTATCGAGTTGAACTACATCTTGTTTGGGACAAAATTAGGCTGTATGGGTTTTTTGTGCGTAGCAGTCGTGTTTAAGGCACTTCAAGCAAGCGAGTGAACGGGTATTTAAAGATGGCAAACTAGCCATCACCGTGCTCTGTTCGATCTATAGTGGTCATTAGAGTGACGGGAGTGAATAATGTTGTGGTCGGCTTTCGTCGAAAGCACGTGTGTAGAGCCAGGCACGAGTTTAGTCAGACTCAGAGACAGCAAAACGTCGATGCAAGAAAGCGATCCAGACCAAATCGCCACATCTGCTCGGATAATGGGTCATTTCCTTCCTTCTAGAAAGCGGACAAAGTCGAGGCGCCACTCATCTGTATCTGCTTGGCGGGAAGCATCCCTGTCGGAAGAAAGCTGTGATGCCAGCTGTCGTAAGACGAAAAGTTCGATAAATTGGTGGCGGCGCCAGTGGCACATGAGATTGCCGCGCGGCTGATGTACTGTGGCAAGTAACTGTCGAGAAGCCAAGCTGGACCATCTGGCGGGCATTTCCGGGAACAGCGAACTAGACACCTCTAAGCAGCCTTGGCTATCGTTAACCGAATTAGTGTTTGTGCTTTTTGTGATGCCCATCTACGTCCGTCGGGGTTGTAGAACGGCTGTCGTGTCGCGCACATGGCACTTTGACCTCTAAGCCTTATCCAGGACTCCAGGAATGTCCTGTCTATGTTCGCCTGCAAGATGTGATCGGTCAAGTAGGAAAACGCTCGCACCAGGACTGTATTCAATGAGCGGAATAGTAGTATGTTGACTTTTCTCTCAGCCAACAACTTGCCCTCATCCCAACATTTAAATACTTTCTTATAAACACTTATTTGGTCTCCTTCATTAATGCTGGTTCCTTCAGAGTCTCCCCTTCTTCGTCGTCCTGCGTTCAAGCCTGGCTCCTGCACCTAGATCATATCATTGATGTGTTCTCCCTTCTAGTGCCTGATAAAACTTCAGTCATTCTTGCGCCGAACAAACTGAGAGACCCGTTGGCTACCGCTGCTCTCTGGAACAATCTCATTTTCTCGGGCGGTTTACGTCACTCGGCAGGCCACCCCAGAACACGCGTTTTTATACGAGTGGTCTCTTCATATGACTGCAGTTAATTGCACAAGCGAGAAAGCACAACTGCACAACCCTGACATATATTAACTAGTGCAAAAGACGCAGACAGGAGACAAACGACAAGACTCACTCGTTGCCCTAGCAGCATTAGCGCTAATCGTTGGAGCCTTAGGAATGAAACCCTATTGGTGTCCGTTTGAAGTGTTGAACATAGCGGATGTGACGATGCTTTGCGTCATTTCTTGCATGTTCAACTGAAAAACAGCCTATCCATTTTGCCTAGTAGGCTCTCGTTTGTAATTTGCAGTCGCAGTTTACCTTTGCCTTCTCAGTTTCTTAACTTCCAGATCAGCTGCGTCCACGCCCTCTTTTGTTGTTTTTTCCCTGGAAGTTCTACAGTTCTTTCTCCTTTGTAGCTATCGTGAAGAAATAAATAAATTTCTTAAAGCCCAATAGTGTTCTATTATTTCGGTGCGTTGCAACGATTTGGTTCACAGAAATAAGTTTAACTTCACCCAGAACTGCAAAAAAAGGGGACCAAGTAGCCTGTTCTCCACAACCAACTTTATCGCAATATGTCAATGAGGCACTAATTCTTCGTCTCCTAAACAAAATTAAAATACGTTCATAAGCTGAAATAAGCTGCGCATATGACTTAGCTCGGGGCCTTGTGTGAAACCTACATGTCTGTAGTTCAGGCTTAAGACTGACACTGCATGGCCGTCGTTTCCGAACACGTTCACGCATGGTTTCCATATTGATGGGCTTCTCTAGTTTGCCTGGAGCTTGTTTTTTGTTCTAAACTCCAGCAGCCGTACAGCGCGCCTACGCTTCTTTTTTCTCCCGTTATTCGCTTCCCTTCTCTTCAATCAACACACTGATATGTCCGCGAACTTCAATGGATTCGCGCGCGCTGTGCTGTTCCACAGTTGTAATTAAATGAGCAGCCAGCTAATCGCGAAGGTTTTGGAACGCGTTTAAGTTGAGTTAAGCCACGAGTGTACGCAATAGTATATCGTATTAAGGAGGCAGTGAAGCGAATTTATATCAAAGGATGGCTCTGAAATTCAAGTGTTCACTTCATTGATAAATCGCAAGCCCGTGTCCTCCTTACGCACATTTTGTTTTCGAGCAGCAAAACTCCTGAGACCGCATCAGCGTCGATTACGGTTTACCATCCACCTCTTCAGCAGTGTCAAAATTTGTGTTCAGCGCAGATGATCGAAGAAGGGCCGCTATTTATGTGAAGCCCTCAAGCTCTATGACGTCACGATGTGAGCTTCATAGATATCGTGGCGCTGTAAATATTTCATTCCAAGACAAGACTAACGCACGAAGCCGCACAAATCGACCAGCTCCTTCCGCTGGGACGACAAAAGTAGAAAGCGAAGCGAAGCCCGAGATGCGGTATTGTATAACGCGAAAAATTGAACGCGGCAGCAGCACGCGCTTACCCAAGCAAGAATGCCTTTGAATCTCGTTTATCAACGGGTTTTCTTCCGTCGTTATTGTTTGGGGTATTGCTGTGCGCTTGGATAGCAACAACCGCAGCTAAAGCCAGATGCGTGTCGTGCGCAGACCACTTCCGCTTCAGCGTCCGCGCGCCGAATTCACTCTGCTTTATTCCCCTGCGCCTCGTGCAATATTTATTCCTCGATGGCAACGTCGCTTTCACTCCACGAGCACCACCCGTTCTATTTGCTTTGCCACGAGCACAACAGACAAAATGTGGGCACGCTCGACCCCCCCCCCCCCCCCGCACACACACACACACAAAGGGTAAAATGAAAAACGACAGCACGGCTAAGTGTTTCGCTCCGTTCCTCACATGCTTTTCTTTTCCTTCTCCGCCTCTAGCCCTTTCTCTTAGTTTCTTTAGCATTTCAAAACGAAGTGGTTAATAAACAAAGACTTTAAAACTTAGCATCTGCTCCCATCGTATCTTTCCAGCTGCTTTATTTTTTTTTATGTTACCTCGTCGTGAAAAGTCCGCTGACTCTGAATTTGTGCGCGATTGCTCTATATCTGCTGCGTTCAAGTGGCGATGCTGTGTTTAGGGGGACACAATCGGGCATTCGGAGCATGCGCGGGGAGTTAAGATGGGGGAGACGGGTGCGTCCCGTAGGAGAGAAAGGGAGCGTGATGTACATACGGCCGTATAATATACATAGACGTGCTCCTCGAGGGGCATCTCTGCCGCGACGCGTACTGCCTCCTTGCCGCTGCCTCCATTCCTCTCGCATTTTCTCGACTCCTTTGTAAACACGCGCAAGTGAACAACCAGAGGGAAAGAGGGACGGCGCCAAACGCCGGTGGCGCCCTCGTCTCGAATCCAGACGTGACTTGAGTTTTGCCGTGACGGCTGACGAAATACCCTTTCTGAGTGGGGTCCAACCGTCAGCCCGATCCTCTTCGTGTTCCTCGTCGCAACCTCGAGGCTACAGCGCTGTGGGGAGCTGAGAGAATAGAAAAGAGTATTCGGGAGTAGGGAATGAAGAACATATAAAAGAGGGAAGCGGGATAGTAGAGACTGGAACCTAATTGAAGTTTGTTGTTATGGAAACTGCGAAGCGCCTCCTCAGTCGCTTTTTTGGAACGGAGGCCGACGGCTCCTGCGCGCGCCGTGCCGAAATGGTATGACGCGTGTCGGCATTCCTGTGCGCGCTCTTTTAGGCGGCAAAGCGAGCGGTGGGCTGGGTGAGAGAAGCTGGCTGCCGACACTGATGGTGCATTCCCGAATTTCGTGGCTTTGTGTACAAGTATTTTTTGCCCCTTTCTCATGCAAGTATACTGAGAGCGATGCCCACGCACGAGCCCTTGCAAAAATAACCTGCCACGGGAAACAAAAATAGGAGCGGGTGCTAAGTGCATGCGGGCTTATCCTCAAACTTAAAGCGATAAAAGGCGTTGCAGTCACTGACATCATCGGTCTCGGGAGAAAAAGGGCACAAAACGAAAGCGAAAGAAAGAATGGGCGAAAACGCTTACCGTGCTCGTGAACGCAGAGGCGAAAGCAAACAACCTGCTCTTTTGCACGTCTGCGGACTCATGACGCACCGGCACTTTCGTACGCTCTTTCTCGTCTTGCTTAGCATTTCTGCAGCCCCCCCCCCCCCCCCAACCCACACAGCTACGAATGCGTAGAAAGTATAGAATGCACGCTGCGTTATGCTGCGGGCGTCAAATCGTCGGGTTTCGCGGGAATGGCAAGTGAGGAGAAAGCGTGTCGCAATAGTGACAGCTGGGAGGAATTTGTGCACGGCTGGTTGGCGTGCGCAGTCAACATCGCCTCGCAGCGCATGACTTTTCTGCCTCGCATCTGGGCATTGCCCGAGAGGTGAGTAAATACACGTCGACAAATAGAGCGTTGCGCATATTTGGAAGTTGCGGCAGCGTGAAGCGTGGTCGCGTTGAATGATGGCCGTAAAACGCTCGCAAGCGAAATCGTCAGAAGCTTATAGCAGAGGGAACAATTCAGTCAAGTGGAAAGCGCGAAGTTAGGAATAAAGGCTAGAATAAAGAGAGACGCGTGAGGAGGGAGCAAAACAATGGCGAGTGCAGGCCAAGTCATTGGCACGACCCTTGTTCATGTTTATGTTCCATGAAAGTTCACTGCGCTTGCAGAGCTGGACAAGCATTGCGCGTCTGCAGTGACCGGTACATTTCTTGTTGCCGTGACATGTTTGCAAAAAGAAAAGAAACCTATTGTATTTGCTCAAAAAATCATCGCCTTTTTTCCGCATAAGATTCCTTAAAATTATGCAAAGGCGTTGAATGGGCCGTATAACATGTTCAGGTATATTTGAAGCGGTAAAAACCACCCACAGCGCTTGCTGGTGGAATGTATTCGTCATGTGGTGCAACTCATATTATAAATTAAACAAAACGCGCTCCTCTTCCACGGCCAAAAACTTTATCTTAAACCGACAAGCGTAAATTGCGCAGCGGCCAAAAATGTTCTCCAAAGCGAATACGACTAGAATTCGCACTGGACCATCTAACACCATTCGGCATACCACCCAACCGCAACAAGTTACTGCAGTCGTTAATTTGGCAGATCGAAGAGGCCTTTCTGACCAGATGCGGACACTGTTGGTTGTCGGATTCATCGCGGAACGTACTTAAGCAGGTCGTCCCATAGGAGGAGATAGAGAACTCTTGAGATTCCACAGATGGCGTTTTATTATACTCCGCAGTTCTTTCGGCGTTCAAAAAAGGGGCGCTTGCTAGCATTCGCTATCATAATCAGTACAGGACGCTCAAAATGGAAGCTGTGCGTATATTATGCGAGTGCGTCCAATACGCACGCGCATAAAGCCTCGCATAGTGGACTCGGCACCAGAACATCAATGCGGTCGTCTCACGCCCGCAATTTTCTCACCTTCCAGGTGTTGATATTTTTTTTTGGGGGGGGGGGGGGGGGGAGAAAACGGCACAGTATCTGTCTCACATATCGGCGGACACCTGAACCGCGCCGTAAGGGAAGGGATAAAGGAGGGAGTGAAAGAAGAAAGGAAGAGGTGCCGTAGTGGAGGGCTCCGGAATAATTTTTCTTGTGGTCCTTTTGCCGGCACCTGGTGATAACTGCACAGTCGGCTTAGTTGCTGTGGCACCGACAGCCGGTCTGAATGGCACTCATGCGGATGTTCCTCCCTGGTCACGCAGCACATCATCTGGACCCGCCGCGGTGGCTGAGTGGTTAGGGCGCTCGGCTACTGATTCGGAGTTCCCGGGTTCGAACCCGACTGCGGCGGCTGCGCTTTTATGGAGGCAAAACACTAAGGCGCCCGTGTGATGTGCGATTTCAGTGCACGTTAAAGATAATTATTCCGGAGCCCTCCACTACAGCACCTCTTTCTTCCTTTCTTCTTTCACTCCCTCCATTTTCCTTTCCCTTACGGCACGGTTCAGGTGTCCGCCAATATATGAGACAGATAGTGCGCCATTTCCTTTCCCCAAAAACAAATTATTATTATTATCACATCATCTGGACCGTTGAGCTCAGCGAACTCTTTGCACCGCTGCCCCGTGGCATTCCTGGACACGTCGTCGCAGCGCTCGTCGCCATCCACATCCCGAAAACCGGCCACTGTATCGAAAGCGACATTATCGAGACCGCCTAAAAACGCCTTCCATACCATGTTTCCCTTCAGTGGACTCGGCAACAAAACAGCAGTGCGGACGTCTCATGCCCGCAGTCTTCTCACCTTCATGGTAATGATTCGCAACTTGCTGTATGCACGGCGTACTCGCTGTCCTACTTTGTTAGCGCTGCCAAGACCATGCTATAGCACGGATATTATTCGTGACTGTGCACACATATCGTTTCAATTGCTAGCTCTAGCTGACAATAAACAAAATCCACGCACCAACACGCGTTCGTCTTCAGCCGAAGCGTCTGACATCATTACTGCCCTCAAAGAAACCCGTGAAGGGCAAACCTCAATCGTAAAAGAAATGAACTTAATGCAAACTGAACGTGCCTAAAACGACATAGTACTAGATAAAATTAGACAAATATTATCTGAAATCGAAAATGAGTCCTCTTCTAATGCAGCCATAAATTTACATGTTTATGATGCCCAGGCTCTTGTGGAGGAGAACGCCCACAAAATATCAGTCATAACAACTGAACTCGATGATTCAGAAGACAGGGCAGGCCGTTGTACACTACTGTTCTTTGAACTAAATGAAGCAGAGCACGAAACGAGGCCAGGATCTGCGGATTCAGTCATAAAACTTTGTAGCAATGAAGTTAGCATTCAGATCACGCTTACGAACATCGGGCGGGCGTATAGACCAAGAAAATGTAATTCGAAAAAAAAATTGGCCTAATATCGTCAAATTCGCACAGACAAAAAGAAAAGATAGTTTCAAGCGCTACTAAACTCAAAAACTCAAATTACCATATAATCTAGGACCATTCATCTAGCCCCAGTATTGCGTGAAAACATTGTCGAATTTGCAATGGCACAACTCGAAAAATTCAATCTTCGACATGATAGACTCACGGTAGGCAACAAAACTTACATATTTAATTATGATAATTAGATTTTCTTTACGCTTGCGTCCTTAAGAAGCATGCAAAATAAACATTATTTCGAATACAAAACCATTACATTTCTGTTCACTCCCATCAGAAGAATACCCAAGCTTGACACACAGCGACGCCTTATCGACACAACTGCTACCACACTAATAGAGTTCTCGATCATTCTCTTATTTTTATTACGTCACGGATGATGTCCATGGGCTATTTTTTAAATATTCAAAGCTACGCGCAACCTATAGGCAGCCAAGGGAACCGAAGCCCTCGTCCCGAACTGTTGGTTACAGTATTACGGCATGCGTGTATGGTGACATGATACTTTGTTATTCACCGAAACGGGCACAAGGTTGAATGGTTTATGGTTTGGTTGAGGGGGGCTTAACGTCCCAAAGCGACTCAGGCTATGAGAAACGCCGTAGTGAAGGGCTCCGGAAATTTCGACCCCCTGGGGTTCTTTAACGTGCACTGACATCGCACAGTATATAGGCCTCTCCAGAATTTCAGCTCCAGCGATTGTCGATTTGAAGTCACTGTTGCCAGAACTACACTCGATGGCCGTTTTTACACACTAAAACTTGTGAATGCGCTCTCTGCAACCGCCGAAATCGCGCACACACGAATCCGGCGCACCCACTAGGTATACTCGTTGCAGGAGGGGCTGGCAGGCCTGTATCGACTGCAATTTCTCGCAAAGATCATCGCTGGTATGCGTTAAAAAGTGAACATATGAATTGTAACCCCACGTTTTGCTTTTTATTCTAATACGGATAAGGTGGAAAGATATTTAATTCAATGCAATTCTTTATTTTTCCAGAAATAATAGGTCCTGGAACGGGTCATGTGCTAGAAGCTGTCTCGACAGTTTGGCTAGGCCCATGACCCCTTCTACATGCGTCGATATTTCAGGCCGTCACCTGATCGGGCGTGAAGTTTTAACTCGGACTACGATCTCCTTAAGACAGATCGGGCGACCGTCCGCCGATGATTTCGTTGGCGTCGCTTAACTGAAAACCTCTCTCACTATGACGACAGGCGATCGTCGGTCAAGGTGGCGTGGTTTCCAGTATAATGTGTGAGACCGGTGCGTTAGATAAGGCCAGCCAGCCAACCGCTGGCGTCGCATCTGCCTAGTGAGACCGGGACTTAAATATAGCGATTGTAACCAGCGTTACTGTAATTTCTTTCACAGTTACATGTTCATAAGTTACTCGCATGGTAGCGACAGCCGATCACTGAAGCCGACGCTGCGGAGTCCATTCCATTTTCCATTCCAAAAACCTTTATTTCCACCAGAGAAGAGGCTCCCCTACTCCCCATCTCTGGCACGCAGGCCTAGGGGTGGGGGCCGGGAGCCTCGCATCTAAAGGCAGGCATAGAGTTCTTGGTCTCTTGCGGCCTCCAGTGCCAGGTGAATGACTTTTTTCTGCACGGCGGGGTCCGCGCTTTGCAGAAGGGTTTCCCAGGCTTCCTTGCTATTTATTCCTTCTTTAATCCCTGGGGAGTGTGTACATTCCCAAATGATGTGATCTAGGGTCCCCCTATTCTCACATTTTTTGCATTTTTCCTCTATTTCCTTTTCCCTAAATACGTGTGATGCCCACACCGGGTTTATGAAGTTCCCAGCTTGTAGTCTACGCCATGTTGTAGCTTCTTTATTCCCTAGTGTTTTGTCCGGCGGAGGGAAAATCCTCCTTTGACTTCTATAGCTCTCTATTATTTCTGCATAGCTGATCAGTCTCTCATCCAGGTCCTTGCAGTCGGGCGGCTCTCCCCTGGCTCGGAAGTAGAGGTCTCGAGCCAGGGTGTTTGCCGCCTCGTTTCCAGGGATGGATGCGTGAGCTGGTACCCACACGATGCGTACGTCCCTCCCAATTTCCTTCTTTTTTAGAATTTGTGCTGCTTCTAAGGCAATCCTCCCTCTGCCATAATTGTAGACTGCAGTTTTGCTGTCACTAGCTATAATTTTGGCCTGCGTTCCTACGCATGCGAGCGCTATTGCGACTTCTTCCGCCGTTTCCGGGTTGCGGCTTCGAATGGATGCTGCTATCTCAGGTTCCCCCTTTCCGTTGACCACTGAGGCCACGGCTGCTCCTAGCTTCCCACTTGCTGCATCTGTGTATGCCACTGCTTTCTTATCTAGACTGTCCAGTCCTCTGGCCATGGCTTCTGCCCTCTTTTCCCTTCTTTCCTTGTTGAATTCTGGGTGCATATTTTTGGGCAATGGGTCTACTTTGATCTTTTCCCTAGCACATTTTGGAATGTCTTGTTTCTTTTGCATCCCCCTGTCGGTTTGCCTGTCGACCGCTTCTAGTATAGCTCTGCCGGTGCTCGTCCTGCTGAGCCTATCTAGCTGCGCTGATCTTACCGCTTCAGCTATCTCACTCCAGTTGTTGTGACGCTGCGGAGTGTATGCCCTTCTGACGTCACGCGAGGAATTCAATATGGCGGTTGCTGTCGGTGGGATGTGTTTTCCGATCCCGATTTCGATCACGTTCTTGGAACACACAGAGTGTCCAGGACACTGAAAGTTTTGCAGCAGAATCCCAAGCTCTTGTATTATTCATAGAAGGGCAAAACTGCAATACGTCGAATAATGCTGTCTAATATAACGGTGGAGCAACTAATATTGTTACGAAGACGAAGAAGGGGACTGTGGCGCGGGACGGAGCGTTGTCGCTAGGCCCGCAGCCATATAAGAAATGATATGGAACGGAACAGCACTCAGAAAGCGAGAGAGGGAGAGGGGTATTTTAATGATAGGAAAGGAGTGGTCGGCCGGTGGTAACATGACCCGGGCCTGCTACTCCAACCCAGAAAGCGCCTGGGAACAGACTCTATGACAGACAAACAGAAAAACCTTATTTCGCAAGTGAGTTTTAGACCCTTCTGGGTCCCTGGGCCACTGCGCAGTCCCGCACTGCACCATGTTGCTCATGTCGGGACATGGCGTCGGCAGCCCGAGTCACCACAGCAAGCTGCGATGTCGGGTCAGCAGACGTGAGTGGGACCTCCCAGTCCTCCCAGCTCAAGATTGCGTGCTGTCCCTGCGGTGGAGGGTCAGCAGTGCAGCAGAAAAGGATGTGGGAGAGTGTGGCGTGAGGGTTACCGCATAGGGAGCACGCAGGGGATGTGCCGCAATAGTGGGATAAAAGCTGAGGGGATGATAGAGAGCGGGTCTGGAGGCGTCTGAAGGGGATCTGTTGGGAGTGCGTAACAGAGGGGTGGGGAGGAGGGTAAGTCGACGGTCCAAACGGGGTATTTGCGTGAGCTCCACAAAGGTGTGCGCCCGCTCCCTCGAAAATCCTGGATCGAGGCTGTCCTGAGCCCGGCAAATCAAACCTCGGGCCAATTTATGGGCAGCCTCTTTCCAGGGTTCCCGCATGTACAGACTCCATGAGGTGTCAGTTGCACGCCACACCTATGCAGGCCACGATGGCGAGCAACAACGTGGCAGTCGCATCGCGTCAAGTCCCGAATATGCGAAAATCACCCCCTCTCCAAGGCATGGCTGACAAAGTTCACTATGAACACCTCCCGCTGCAAAGTGTAGGGTGAAGGTCCCTGTCAACTTTGGCAGCCTCCTGAAATTCAAGTCTTCGTGAAAAGAGTGAAGTTCATGGCATTAAATTTGGTTCTCTCAACATGCACATTAGAGTGGCTTGGCGCACAGCCCCCTCCTCTGCCCCCTTTGTGCAGCGTCTTTTGGGCCATGAGCAGCCCTCAACTAGCGTTTTTAGCTCTGGACCTCTCCACAGTAAGGCGGCTGGCGGGGCACAGGGTTCATCCGAAGGAGTCTCCTTCCGCCCACCTAATCTGGGAGGGAATAGGGTCTATAAACGTGAATTTTTTCTTTTCCGCTATGCTGAGATGCATCACTGGAAAAAAACTGTTTGGGTCTGAGAATATAACAGATATTAGTCAAGGATGCCATTTAACACCTTGGCAGGAAAATTCTATGCATTATTATGAACCGATTATTCAGAGCGAACATAAGCATCAGCCTGCACATCTCTAACCCGTTTTTAATAAATCAGTGAGACCGCAGTTTTCAACAGCAGGAACTCCGCAAACACAGTATGAGAAAGTTTAAACCAAGGCCATTGAGCACTCAAAACCAAAGCTACTTGTGACGATGAAACTGGGTGTAGCCACGCGTGCAGTAGCCTCAGATTGCCGTAAAAAAGTTTGCGCATTCAGAGGCTGGAAGCATGGGCTCATATCCGGCATGTGCAATTCCAAGTGCAGGTCAACATCAGCAACTAATTTGGGAAACCCAGAGCAAAGACGCAGAGGGCGCGTCTCTGAAAGATACAATGATTGAAGCTCATACACTGGGCAACAAGAGAGCACAATCAAATTCAACGATCTGATTAAGATAAGCTTTGTAAAGAAAACAATGGGTATCATGGCGCACTTCAAATTTTTTTTATTGGTGATCCTCGTCAGTCGCCCAGAAGCTGTCAGTCTAACTAAGGATCTTTTCGGAAAAATACGAAGCGCGAACAAGACAGCGCACAATAAAGAGAGGCGAGACACAATGTGCTGTGTCATTTGTGCTTCGTATTTTTAAGAAAAGCATGCACCAACTAACCCCACTTTTGGAATTACTAGCTGAAGATCGTGTATAACTCACGAGTACCTCACGACCTTAACCTGTGGGATTGGGTCACAGTGATACATAAACGAGATAAAAAGAGACGCCTTCGAAAAAACGAGAACGGAACTTTTGCGCACGTTGAGGAATAAATTGAACTTGTTAAGGCATGCTTCCTGAGCGTCGAGTTACACTCGCAGCAACTGGCACAGTGAATGAACATCTTTCAGCGAAAAATACAATATTACGGGCGTACGCATAGACTTCGGCATCTCGGTTGACAGGAATATTTCACATCTCATACAGTGTGTCATTTAATACAGTATGTATTAAAAAGCGACGGTGAGAGGACCCATCCTTCAGGCACAACTCTAAATGAGGAATAGCTTTGTTTGCTTCGGTACAAAGGGACTTAAAAAACAAATTAAAAATAAAATGTCCCAGCCCGTCCTACGTATGTATAACGCCCTGACACCGACTAAGATTAAAGAAAAGAGAACGTTCAGAAACGAATTTCGTTAGCAGAAATAAAAATAAAACAAAATATGAAAATGAAGCACCACAAATGGCCAGTGCACTCCTTTAGACGCGTGAAAACTAAAAACTAAAAAGCAATTTAGGAGTAATTTCATTTCTTTCACCGAAAATTGCAATGTAGTACTTTTTATGAGCAGTAATTGGTGATGTAATTGCATTATATTTTGGCGAATTTTAGAAATACATTTATCATGAGATTTAATTAGTTTCAAAATTACTTTTGCCGCGTTTCTTCTAAACAAAAGCCGGCAGTTTATTACGATGGTGGTGCAGCGGTATTTCATCCTTTTCATCGTGCAGTTTAGAGCTCCAAAGGCTATAAAAAAGAAATGGAAAATTTTTTGTTTCCTCAAAATCATCACTGTTATTATTCTAGCGTGCGTGACCATGTCGCATGAGAGAACGCAGCCAGCGTGGCTGAATCCGTTTAATCTTACCTGATCTCTATGAAAGGGAACAAAATTTCTTGGTTGGTTTTTAGAAAGCTGCAGCCCTTTTCTCGTCGGAATTTTTATTAACAAGCTCGCAGAAAGTGCCAGTCACGCTTTCAGCGTTGCAAGAAAGCTAGTGAAAGTGTTCAGATGTTCCTTAACCATCTATAAAATGTTTCCAAACTAAAAGGCGTGTCTTTGAGCGTGTTCTTCAGTGCACCGTCCACTACAAAGCAGAGATATTGGATGGGGCGTTCGCTTCAGCTTCTGATGGCGTCCGAAGGCACCATTCGAAATAACCAAAACCAAAATTTTATAAAAGCTAAAATACCTTTCTGTTACGAGGCCTGCGTGTGTACACCGTTCACGACGTTTACAATAAAAAAGGCACACCAAAGCGCACATCCCACGCAGCTTCGCACACTCCCGGGTTGCTGAAGAAAAAGAGATGCTACCCGCGAGACCCGCAGCAAGCAGAAGCCCGGGATGCGGGACGCTGCTGCCTTGTCACGAAAGCCGTCGCCAGGAATAAATGTCCGGTTCGCTGGGCTGTCCAATTAGATATAGAACAGCGAGAGCGCACTTCAGCGGCGCGGCAACTTTATTGAACAGCGGCAATAGCGGACCAAAGAAACATGCTTTCTCTAGCTCAGAAGCACGTTAAGTTCCCGAACGGAGTTTTAGAAAAGTCGCGAATAATAGAGAAGCGCTGTTTACGGCGGTGTGCGCCTAAACAAAGCAAGTCAGGCGATGCAAAACGCTCGGTAGACATCCCTTCACCCTTTCAACGTTGCCGGGACGACGCCGCAACGTGACAGCGAGTGTCTACTTTTCGCCGTCCGATAGCCAGTAGCACGGGTCAACTTGTTTGCACTAGTTTGAGCCAAAATGACGGACGTATACCAGAGAAGGCTGTAAAAGAATTTTCCCGCCGTTACTGCACAGCACACTTAGACGAGAAAAGTATTTTGGGACTAAGAAAAAAATTTAAGATAAAAGTGTCCAGAGAGTACGGACAACTCTGGATTACAAGATAACGTCACCGAGATTTTTTTTTTCCCATTCTTTCTTTCCGGTTCTGCTTTCAAATACTCGCCGCTGACGTTTTCTTCTTCTTTTTCCCCTTGTCGGGAACTGGCTCGTTGGGAAGGATTAAAAGCCGCCCGAGAAGGTAAGCGGCTGAATGGAAGAGTTGTGGAGCTTATCGCTTAAATTTTGAAGCGCGGCTTGACGGGACGCCCGTCACTCGCTGCGTTGCTTAACAGCGGCCCTTGCTTGCCCACGCGTCTGTTGCTGCTAAACCGAGGCCCAAAGTTCGCGCTGTCTGACAGTGCCCAGCCGAGCTGTACGCTGTTAAGTCAATTTCGGACCGAGTTTTTAAAAAAAATAGTTTTATGACAGGCTCACAACGAAATTTTGTTTTCAGCGCTTATACTAATTCTTTTTTTTCTTTCGAGCAGAGACGAGATGGACGAACATGTTTCTGGTATGACTGCCTTGGCAACAGTGCTAAGCGAACCACACCAGCAACAAGGGGACCGCAATTTTTATATATATAATTAGACGAAATAGTTTATAACCGCGCGTTAAATTTATAGACAAGCGTCAGGCCGTGACGTCAAAGAGATGCGGCGGCGCTGGCGTCAGCGGTGACTTTCGTTGTGTAGGCAAAAAGCGGGACCTTCCGCATTGGAAGCGCCACGCTTGCGAACTTTTGGGCACAATTCACGGGGTGCCGGAAAATTGTGCTGCGGTTGGTTGAGCCGCAATGCAGAAGAAAGGAAGCGGCATAAGTTTCCACAAGTTTATTGCAGTCAGATAGGCGCGAAAGTGACGGGCAGGGGCCGAGGAGCAAGAAAAGCTCGGCGCGACAAATCGGCTTCGCAACTAACTATTAGCACCGAGCACGTGGGTTATTATGCCAAGCTCATTTCGCCCCATGGGTTAATACATAGCGTTTCTGTATTCAAATCTAATAAGTCGGTACGTGTCTCTGACTTCACAAATCGTTGCTGTTCGGTCGCGTGGTGAACAGTGCAAAAAAATCAAGTAACGCCTGCAACTCGTTCTAATTCTGTCGTGCTCTCAGCATAAGTTTAGGCGCAATATTTCGTTGGCTTGGGATCGTAAGTTGAACGCCGCTGCTTTTCACTCAGACAACGCCCCGAGCATCAGTTCGCGCAGGCAAAGAAAAAAAAACAAAAAAACTGCCGCGCGTCGCCTTCAGCGTTCACACCGTGCCGCGCTTGAAGAAGCACCGGACTCTGGTAGCAGCACGCACGACGGTTTTTTCTCTGTTTTCATTTTCACGAATTTCACAAGTGTGCCGTTTCAACCCCTGTCCAACAACGCTAGGATCTCGACAAAGTCGCGCAGTACTGTTATTTCCCAAATTATTTGATATTTCACATTGTAGGCCTACAATCGATCAGAACCTGGCGAACATAGCAAATTCCACGCTAAAAGCCACTTCGATCAAGAAGAATGCGCACACATGCATAAATTAAAATAAGAAGCAAAATTTTATATCTTAGCGCAGTTAGAGTAAATTTTGTTTGAAACTCGAGGAACACGTCTATGCATGCGCTCGCGGAGCTCTCGGATCGCATTTGTCTTATTCAAAGCAGCTATGGTGTTCATTTTTTTCCCAAGTCTCAGGAGTGAAGCGGTTTGGTGAAAATAGGAAGCCCATTACAAGGTTCGTCGTGTGACAAAGCTGATTCACGTCGTGCATCACGTCGTCCTATCTAGCACTAGCAATCGGATATGCTTTATCGGCCCATAAGTTGAAAACTGTGGACGATTAGTTCCTCCCCATACCCCATGCTTTCACCCGTCGTAGCGCTGCGCTGTTACTTGTCACCAACTAGGAGCAGAGAAGCATCTGATGAAGGGCTTCGCCTACTAATTCCGTCTGGAGAACAGGCTGAAAAAGTGCAGAACTACTCTCCAAGCATCAACAAAAATATTTCTATCCACAGGCGACGCGCACGCTTTTGAAATATTCGCATACACCAGTTGGTTTCGAAGGCAGCGTTGCTTGGCGCAGTGCAGGCGGGCTGCTTTTTGCCTACACCCCGCGTCGCTGCCGACCGCAGCGCCACCTTTGTTTACAAACATGACCCTTGTCTATACGCTGTAGGAGCTGTGGAGCGGCAATTTAAAAGGTTAACTAGCAAAGAAATATTTAAAAAAGAGATACCAGGGAACGTTAGTATGCGGATCACGATTCGTAGTTTTTGAGTGAATACGGAAGGCTTTCCTAGGATCTCTGCGAACGTCGGCAGTGCTCTGAATGATGTCTGCTGATACAGAGGAAAAAGCACAGAGGAAAAAGTAAAGAGTACAGAGGAAATAGCATGCACGTGCGCACACATACCTGCGCGCCAGCATACATGTGTGCACAGGAGGAGGCCACACAGGCCGCAGGGTCTCTAGCGGCTGCCGTCTGTGCTTCTTACCTACAAAGACGTCAGACATGCAGGGCCGAATTAACTATCGGCTTCAGAACGCATATATGCATTGGCGTCTAAAAAAAGCAAGCAAACGGTAACGTAATGATCAGATGCCTGATGTGGAGAATCTGCAATAGCAGTTCACCTATGCTATTATTCTTTCTGTGACTTATGCTTCATTTCGTGTTACGCTTTCATTGGTGCATTGAATTTTTAGACAATCATTAATTTGTGAGCTCATTAGTGAGGGTGGCGGTCGGTGGGTAAGCAGACCCCATCCTGGGGAGAGGGTGGGAAGGTGGCTCATGGGTGGTGCTTCTGGTGTGCAGCTAGCTGCCGTTTCCATTGCGTCTTTGCTGTTGTCCTTTGTTGGAGTGGCATATATCCACAGTGGTGGATTGGCCAGGGCGCCTTATACAGTCAAACAGTTGTGGAACATTGACTCGAGGTTGAATTTTGTGCTAATAAACATCATGACGGAGTGATGAAATTATGCATACAATCGCCACTGGTTCTAGGGCACATCCCCTGGTGCTTTCCCCAAAAAAGACAAGAACCGGAATAGAAAGAGGAAGCCCTAATCAAGAAAGGGCAATCTGCAGATAAGAAGCAAACCGTCGACGGACAGGAGAGGAGAAAGTAACCAAGTGTTTATGATTTCACCACATGCTTCACAAAGGTTCGACACAGAGAAACCCGATCTGAACAAATATGGATTTAGTCGTGGAGTTCTGCACCACAAGCGGGTCATAGCCACCTTCCATTTCCGTTAGCTACATAAGCGCACACTCCATGGGAATACCAAATGTTGAAAATGCGCTCCAGCAAGGATAGGTTCATGACTCAACGAATGCCGTTGCAGGAGTCATTTGAAGCGTGCTGTTGTCAATTGCAGAGTGTTTAGATTAAATGGTACCACAGGTTCGCAAAGGGCACACGTTGCTAAAAAATCAGCCATCACATTAGTATCATTGCCGCAGTGTCCTGGTATCCACTGAAAGCGCACTTCTTTAACGTGAGGTAGAATAAAAAATCTTAGGGAACGGCCCAGAAGAGCGTCCCTCGAGCCTTCATGTGCACTCAGGACAGAAAGGCTGTCAGCAAGCATAATGACATCACTAACGTTGCAAGGGACCTTATGAATGGCCAACTGAATCGCTAGAAATTCAGCAGCGAATATATGCGTATAATCAGGGGCCAGAAAGGAAACTCCAATCAAGAGCCCCGGAATAAATGCCAATAGCTGCCTTTTCTTTTTGCTGAGAGGAATCTGAGAAAATTGCAGTATGTGTTGGAAATTTGTCCAGATACACTTTTGTAAGCCCATTTAAAACATTTGCAGACAAATTCTTTGCATTTCTCGGGAGGGTGTTATCAAAGTGAATACCAGCATCGATTCGCAGGTTGTGAACCTTTTTCTACAGAACCGATTGTGACTGAAATCTGATCGCAGAGAGTTTGTGAACATAATCTGAGGGAGCTTATCTCTAGGCCAAATTATACAGGAGAACAGAGTCGGGGATGTCGTAAATATGGGGCTAGCCAATCCTGAAATAGGCTTTAAAGCTCTAAGGAAAGTTCACACAGTGAGAAGCTGAAACCGTGAGTTTAAAACTTGTATTCGCGCCTCCACGAGCAGCACAGCATTGTCCATCGTTTTTTGGTAGTCCAAGGCAAAGACGCAGGGCGCGTCTCTTTAAAAAAATGAGAGGTTGAAACTTCTATTTTGGACAACCAGAAAAAAAGAACGCAGCCACATTCAAGTACTGGCCTTACATAAGATTTATAAACAAATAGCAAAGTGTCACGGCGCAAGATGAATTTTTTGTGGCTGATTCTCACCAACCGGCCAAAGCCGCGCTCACCTTTAAGCACATTTTTTTTGAATTGGTAATCGCCAGTCTGACTAAGGATCGGAGGTAATACCCAGGTATTGTTACGATATCAGCTTGTGGAAATCAGGTATTGCGATAGGGAGATGTAAAGAGGAAATGCCGGCGCGGGAAAACAAGGAGGGCACTCTTATCAGCATTTAAAACTAATCTTAGGCTATCCGGCCAGGCTGTCAGAGCATTGAGGTACGCTCGCACCATTCGACACAAAGCGTGGACATCCTTCGCTGAAGCGAAAAATGCAATTTATCGTCTGCGTACACGTAGAGCTCGACAGCCGGCTGGACAGGAATTTCTCGCACGAGTATATTAAACAGTAATGGCGAGAGCACAGAGGAGGTTCTGGCGCTCTCGGAACCATCGGGTTGGTCTCGCAGAGTGGGAGTAGGTTTATCGCTCGGAGCGAAGGTTAGCGGCACCTCCACCTGCAAATGCTGCAGAAACTTCTTTGTCTTGTGTCTTTGAATTCGATTTCATCGTCGCTTTTCTCGCTCCGCTGCCGCATGTGCTTCTAGGATTCGTGAAGGATGGGGTAGAGGTAGGTGGGCAGGTTGCAGGTTTCCTGCTTGCAGTGCAGTGCACTGGTAATAATCTTTATTTAAGGCATATTTCTAACATAATGACGCATTTTCAACATTATACAACCACGAAAAAACGCTTCTCTCCATTACAGCAAATATGCTGGGTACACCCGGTTACGCGAAGCTTCCGCAGATGGCGCCACCATCGACTGATTGGAGCAACCGTGCAGCGAGTAACGTGCCAATTGGAGACTATCCTGCGGCTTAGCGACTGGCGGAGTGACACAGTTACAGACGCTCCGCCCTTGTACCTTTCTCTTCATTCCGAAAAAATGTCGCCAAGAATACCAAGTCCCCGAGTTACACCACCTCAGACTGTAAGGATACAAGGCGATGCTCCCACACCTATGTATTCATCGCGCCTTCGCCGAGTTACCTAATGCCATGCCACACAGATGAAAAGATTTTATGACTGAACTTCCACTACCACCATGCACTTGTTTTTTCCAGAAAAACGAAATATAGCGCGTGGGTTTCTTGTCATGCGCCACATGGCGACAAAAAAGGGAACTAGATCTGTGTCCTGAATATCAGGTAACGTTACCCAAGACAACAGGTGCTCTGAAGGTCAACATAAAAGCAGCAGAATACCTCGACATGGTGGTAAGGTGGTCGCCAGCTTTGGCTAAAAGGTGGAGCTGTCAAGGCTGTCTTGAATCCGCCGGAGTAATCGAAGTTGCTACATATGCAGGGACTGCCTGACGCATGTCCTAATAAGAAGCCCACCCAGCTGTCCTTGTGAAATTGCACAAAAGGCGCAGAGGTTCCGTTCATTTAGGTTTCTTTTTCGCTAAATCAGATGACCATTTCAACCCAAGTCCGTGGCTCATGACTATTCACCTGTTATATCAAAAAAGAAGTCTTATTCGAACCAACAAATATTTATTCGCATCACAGAGTTTGTCACGAAATTATGACAGTAATGCATGCCCCCTTGCCTTTGTTTTATTCCGCTATAATGCAACAATGAATGAAAATTCAAGCTTCAAGCTATTTCGATTCGCGATTTGTGGTCATATAGCCAATATATTCAAATAAAACACCTGATAGACCATACTGAAAGAAAAAAAATACAGCTCTTACCAAAACGCAGAATTTTTTTCGCGTTGAATACATTCCGGGGGAATATTTTTTTTTCCCTCGTTCTAGAAAAGTCCTGGCGTGACTAGCGCCAGAGCAGTAAGCTACTCTCTCTGGAGCTGAAAGCAGCTTTACGAAACCCATTCGTTTTTTTTTTTTCTAGGAGGGTTTTCTGGCAGGCTATAGTTGGTGCAAATCGTTCATCTTCAAAACTGCGCTGTCTCTCTGTCTGTATTTCCGTGCCTGGTGTGTGTGTCCTGTTTTCTTTTGTCCTCGTTTTTTAACGCAGTTTTGCCGATCAACTCTTCTCTTGTCTCTTTTTTGCTTTTCTCCCTACGGCCTTCCGGCATCAGTCAAGAAAGCGCCAAAGCGACACAGAGCGTGGCCGCTTTTCCCGCTTGTCGGCTGGAGTAGCAGCCCCCCTACCCCCTCAGCCCTTACTTCCGCCGACCGATACGCGTCCGTTTAGACCGACTGACCGCGCCACTTCCAGAACTGGCGACCTCTTCCGCCCGCCCGCCTGCCTCGCCCAACACGGACCATTTGAGCTCGCGTGCCAGCTCTCGGAGCTGCTTTCCGCTTCGGTGGTCGCCGCGATTCAGAGCCAGAGCAGTAGCTTGGCGAGGAACTTGCGGAGTGCGTGTGTGAGGAGAGCCGTTGAGCTGGCCCGAATGCCAGTGGGGGGAGGGGGCAGAAAGCACAGGAATAAAGGTTACGTTGTGACACTCTCCTTGTTATGGTTTGGTTTGGTTGGTTTTGGTTTCGTTTCCTTTAGTTTATATATGGTTTAACGTCCCAAAGAGATCCAGGCTATGAGGGACGCCGCAGTGAATGACTCCAGGTAATTTTGAACACCTGGGGTTGTTTAACGCGCACTCACATCGCACAGTACACGGACCTCTAGCATTTCTCCTCCATCGAGATGCGACCGCCGCGGCGGGCATCGAGCCCGCGTCTTTCGGGCCGGCGGTTGAGCGCCAAAACCACTGAGCCACCACGGCGGCCGTGTTTCATATGAACCCATCAAAAAATTGCCTGAGGTTTCACTGGATTTATTATAAGAAAGCGGAAAACCATTGTCCAGCGAAACGAGGAAAAATAAAGACAGATGGAGAAGACCTCTAGACGCTGCTTCCGGTTGAAAACTCAGCGGAAATCAGTAAACACGCCGCAGAAGAATGCTATATACCCTTCTTTTAACAATACGGTTGATTGCGACAGTGCATGGAAAGTGACAGAATTCCCGAAACTCATCTTGGGACTTTCAAACTTGTGTGGTTTACGACTCTGTGCAGGACATTAGTAGACGACACACAACTTCTCTTAGAAGGCTTACTCGTATACTGTGAAATAAGTTTTTTTTCCCCTTTTTCGTTCTTCACTGCGCAAGAAAGAAAGTGCAAAGAAAGCGGAAATTATCGGCAAATCTAGCATTTGGCTTTACAGTTGAAAATGAAGTCGCTGAGAATTACTGGGCGAGTGGTGTAGACTTATATTGCGTCTCTACGTACAGATCACCTGCATCGTCAATGTTTCCACTACGGACTCCCGAACGTCCTTTATGCACAGCTTAACTGCGAGCATAGCTGCGCATGCGCGCCGGGGGTCTGAATGCAAATACAAAGCGTCTGGTAGCAATATGTAAGGGGGGGACAGCGAAAAGGAAAGAAAAATTGCCTACACTATCGCACTTGGACGCCATCTCCTTTCATGCACCAGAAGACATTTCGTGCGTTCCGAGTGCGTTTTGAGCTCACACCACCGCGGAAAAAACAACTTACTGGGCTGACACACTAACCACTAGGCCATTGCCGCTACGTTTTCAAAACATGGTGTTTATCTTATTGAAAGAAGAAAATGTTCTGTACGCATCAAGTATTTAAAATGACGTTATGAATCGGTATTAGGAGCTATCTTAAAACACGTCTGAGTAACAAAGCTATAAAAGGGAGGCAAGGCTGAGCATGTCACTAAGAGGAGGTGCAACTTAGGTTTCAACTTTCTCTGATCATACACTCTCTCAGACAAAGGACCATGTGCCTGAAATAGGCTTTTTTAGAATACAACTGATTCGGTCCTTCATATCACGTTTCCACGGGCTTTGCAGTCTAATAAGGAAAGCCATGACCATGGGTTCATCATTGTATTCCACAAGAGCAGTAAAGCATCGCACAGGAAGAGATGCGAAATTAATTCGCTTCTTCGAAATCCGCTGTTGGACAGCCCAGAACAAAACTGCGTCTTTTCAGTTGATGAAGCAATGTTCAGTTGTTCAGAGAAACGCTCGACTCCTTGGGGACCGCATTATGCGCCCGCGAGTGATGGCGAGAAAGGGACCGTGCGAGTCTAAAAGGCTGAAGACCGCAATTGAGAAGAAGGAAATTCGACAAAGCAAGAAATTATTCGCTAAGGCCTTCTAACTGAAGGAATAAAAAACGTTTGCGATTGTTGGAGACCAATCACTCCGTAATACAATCAGACAGACCTCTGAAAGCAAAGTGTTCTGGGTGAGAAACGAATTTCATTTCAGCATGTTTTGTTCAGTTGATCTTCATTGATGGATGTATAGGTCATTTGTCCAACATCAACGTTAAAAAGATTAATTTCATTTTGAATAGCAATCAGCATTTTGCAATCCGTTTTCATTTCATTTCATTTATTTTACCCTCAGGGCTTTCGCATTACAGAGAGGGAAAGCGCTTAGTATCCGTAAAAATTTTGATGACTTCCAGTTGCTTTTATCTTAGTGTCTCTGCCATTTTTATAATTTGATGCTTAGAAACTTCGCTTAGCCATTCTGATTCATATCTATACCGCTTCTCTTCATACATTCCGGAGCATTACCATCGGGCTGTATCCTGAGATGGCGGTTTATCTATTTCCATTCTACAAAGATTTAAGTAAAGGTGTAGGATATATCTACTCTTGAGCGTCGATGAACGCGAACAAGAGTGGATTGATGTTGACCACATTGTCTTTAGTACTAAGGATAAAAATACGGTTCTTGGTTCCATTCATTGATCTAGCCACTCCTTCATATCTACTTTCTCTAAAGGCCTTAATGATAGTCCTGACGAGCTGTGTATTATTGATCTCATTAAATTCAATGCTGGCATTTTGGTTTATCCTAGAGTTAATGATCCTTAATCTCTTACAATTTGCATGTATTAAATACATCAGTAACAAAATTAGTAACGAGTTTTTTTACTTCGGACTAGTTTTTCGCTTCCAAAACTTAGTATTACCTTCTGGATTCACAGCACTCCATTTTTACTTAGCAAATTTGGGAATTCATTACCGGACTACATTAAAACGCCTCCATCTCTAATGTCATTTAGGCTTTGATGTGATATGTTTATTTCGAACTTCTAGTAGGCTATGATTTCAGGTTTCTAGCTGGCTTGTGTTCTTTCTGATGCATCGATTAACACGACTTCATGTTTCAATATGTTTTTGGACGAAACATGTTAGAATAATTACCAAGTTTACGTTTTGTCAGCTTATCCATTCTATCATAAGTGCTTCGATTATATTAATTTACTCTGGGACATTATTCTGTATGACACCCAGCGATCGCATGTATATTTCATGCAGTGCAAGAAAAACATCAAGCTTCAAGAAAAGCAGTTGAACGCTACCCTAGACAACTGGCCAAGTATGGTTTAAATCACTGGGCTGGAATCGTCTGCGATCTACCCTACAGCACGTGACGAACCTCATCTAAATACGGGAATAAGTTTTAAAAAGTTAGTGATTCATACTTGGGAAAAACAAACATTGCGCTCAAACAAAGACGAGCCGAGAAACGAGCGAAGTGCAGGCGCTAAACATGATTATGTGCCGTCTCTCGTCTAGTCATCGTTTGAGCGCAATTACTTTCTTAACAACTAAAAGACGTGCCTTCAAAGGAGTCCCCAGAGTTGTCGCTGTAGAGCACCCCAATTATCTCATCGTCACCACTTTTCTCTTTGTTTTTGTGCTTTAGCATGCCCAGTGATTATGGACAAAAACATTTTTGAAAAAGAGTTTATTAGCCCAATTTTTTTCTTATATTGTAAGATTTCCCTATATCAATCAATATATCCGCCGATCTCCCGTCGGAAGGCTTGAATGTTTTGGCTATTGACGTTTTTATTATTATTATTATTATTATTATTATTATTATTATTATTATTATTATTATTATTATTATTATTATTATTATTATTATTATTATTATTATTATTATTATTATTATTATTATTATTATTATTATTATTATTATTGTGACGTTAAAGGTGACACACGGCATAAAACCTGATGTCAGTAAACGAAAGTTATGAAACGTGAGAAAGAAGCACGAAGTGCGGTTATGTGTAAAAACTCACATAAACTTCGAGTGTAAATTTTAATGCTTTTGCTAACGTTTTTGGTACAGTCAAAACCGTTCCTCGTTGGTTTTTTTATGACAGTCTTAACTGCTCGATGCGAACGATGGAAACACTAAATGTAAGATTTGGCTACATAGCGGAAGATATGGATCATTACCTTCAAAATTGCTATACCAGTACATTACAGCTTTTCAATGTTCAAATTTTTTCTCAAAGAATGTTGGTCATACATTCACAGTGCGCTCCGGCAGAACTGTCAGCTTTAGAAGGCTTATGCTCGTGCTGATGGAGCTCTTGGTGAAGTCTGTGATGTGCCTGCATATCATTTCAGCTACTGAGTCAGGGTATTAACGTCACTATGAAGCAATTAGTGCGCCGAATGCTTTGTAGTGTGTATCAAGCTCTCTAACATGATAGTAATGATGATGATGGTGGTGGATTTTAATGGCGCAAATACAGCTTTGGCCAAAGAGCGCAATTGCTGAAGGTATTTCTTCTACTCATGGTGGTGTCAAAGGCGCTTTTTCCAAGCATTTCATCTCAGGTAAGCCAAGCACCAGGCCAGCGGAAAGCTTGTACCCATTGGATCACCTGTGGGTACTCGACAGCACTGGGGATCGAACCCAGCACCTTCCGCATGCTAGACGAATGCTTATACCCCTAGCCCTGCGCACTGTCCAGCTATGAACACTCTGCATTGACTTTGAGGGCGTTGAGGGCGTTAATATTGTTAAGGGTGACGTAAGAGCATTTCAGAAAGCCAACAGTTTCGTCTCCTCCTGGCAAGCAGGTTAGAGAGTGGATGAGCTGACAGAAACCAACAAAGTGGGATGGGTCAAATGAGAAAACGCTGTTAGGTTGTTTAAAATGTTGCATAATTAGGCATCTTTTTCATCCTAGTGCATTAGATGATTCGAGCTGTCTATATTATCTCTAGACTTCAAGAAAAAATAAGCACGTCCCAACCAATATTGAAAAGGTTCCAAGAGGAAGTAGCATAAGAAGCTGGTGCTCTTCCGCTCCTTCTTCCAAACACAGTAAAAAACAAGCTGTATTCCAGGTACCTTTATCATCCTAATTTCCACACTTTAATTACAGTGATAACGGTTTTTTACCCGCATCTATACTTGCCGGTTATTTAAGGTAATTTTTAGTTGCTCAAGAGAATTTCTTTTCGAGCTTAAAAGTTGTAATCACTAAGAAGCAAAAGATTAAATTTGCGACTTACTCAATGGGATTAATCCGGGTTGTGCAGCCATGAAGGCAAAGTGAGATAAAAGAGTGTCTAAAGCGAACAAATTTTCAGGACCGAGCGGTGCGCTCAACGATGCACACGTAACGTTGTTCCTCGTTAAAATGCGTGAACAGAGGAACAGTTTGTGCATGGTAAGAGCCCGCTCCCATTCCGTCCAGTGTTCAATATTTCCAAGAAATAATCCGCAACTTCAGCAAATTAATTATTCAAGCTACGTAACTGGCTTACCCCGTCATTTACCAGAAAAAGCTCACGTTGCTAAGGAGGCCGTATTCTGTTTTAAACAAAAAACATTTCCCGCCTGCTAATCAAACGGTTATTCATTTTACTGCTCTCTCGAAGAGCTTTTAGAAATCCTCCTCTCTAGTTCTCTAGCAACAAGCGGCTCATAGTGATCATTTTGGAAGCATGATGCAGTCATCAGAAACACAATCGGAGATTTTCCTATTTAGCCACTTTTATTCATCATACTTTCCTCCAAATATCTATGCTTACGTCAGTAATCCTTTGTGTTCTGTCGCTACTCCTTGCATTCGCCTTTCAAAGATAGGATTTTAGCTCTTCATGCCTGATAATTCTGCAATCTATTGGAATCAATTTTCCTTCACCTGCGTTGACTGCATACGCTACCTCTCTCTTTCAGTTGATTTTCTTTTATTATCTCTAAGCTAATGCCTTTCACTCATAGTTACAGCGAGCATTGATAACTTTAAGACCATTCGGTGCGGCGCCGAAATCAAATCGTAAGATGATTGTAAAGGCCTATTTATTCTTCCTCGAGCTTTTAAATTTCTTCAACCACTCACTGCTCGCTTCAATATGCATTTCGAAGCCTGTTTTGCCATGCGCTTACGAAGTACTTCCAAAGGTGTCGATTTGAAATGAATGCCACCATCTTTCAGCAAAGACATTCCAGCAGTCGTTCGCATGGAAAATCTGTAGAAAGGATAAATTCAAAACAGAGTATGCAAAATATGTATTAAGAATAGAGGGATTTAAAGGATAAGGAATGAGCTCAGGAAAAAATTCATGGAATTTAAAGAATTGTGCAGTGGGTGAATAAGTGTTTGAAATGTCCTAGGGAAGAAATTCGTTACTCTGTTTTTCTTGCTTCTTTCCTCCAGCAACGTGGACGAAGTTCGAATTTACTAGGCACCCTTAACGCATCAATGAAGCCTCCGAGTAATAAAGGAACAGACACTGCCAAGAAAGTTGCAGTGATTGGTAACCTTATCGATTGTCAAAGACAATGCAAACATGCATTGAACGGACGGTTGCTGCCGCACCCATCCATCGCACCCATGGGGAAGTACCTTGTGATGGTATGTATGATTTATGAGTCACATAAGAGAGAACGCACCACCCCCAATCATGCGTATGGTAGATGCATAGGGCCATGCCTACCTTGCAGACCTACGGCAATTTTTCTATTATAATTCAAATAATAAATCTTTGCTGACGTTTTTGGCTCAGTATTTAAAACTACGCGCTCAGGTATATAATTGTACATTATTATTTAATTGTGAACAAGAGGGCATCCACTCCTGATGTGAAACCGTTCATACGTGCCACTGTGCGACTATGGCTGGAGTGAGCCCCGTATCGCGCAGAGCTAAAATTTTCATCGTAGGACACTGAAAAGCATTTATGTTCAAGATATGTGCGCATTTTTAAACATGAAGCGCATCTTCTTTGCACGACTGTCTATGCGCCTATTGCGAACTTGTGAAACGTGCTTACATTTTTCTAGGTTTTCTTTTGGTTGCAATTGGTTTGATTTTTTTTCCTTTCGAGGTGCCTGATTTCACATTGTCAGCCCATAACCCTTCATGTGGTCCCCCTCCCACCTCTGCTCTCGATTGTACCTTCATAAACCCTCTGAGCGCCAATGAAGCGTTCAGTGGAAGTGTTCTGCGCTTGTTTTCTGTCTTCTCCGTTCTTTTTGCGTTATGGAACCTCATATGAATCGCACACTAGCCCGAATAATCACCGTTCTATGTACTTGATTCCATGGAGCACAATCTTGTCGTTCCTCAACCAACGTGAAAAATATTTCGTTGGTTTTACATCGGCACGGTAGTTTTCACTTCTGACGTACAACGTCTACCCATACAACGTTTACTTGACAGAAAGCCAGCTGTCAGTATACTACAGATTTCCGCAGGAAACTAAACTTTTTCTCGTTAGGGCAGTCGCTATTTTGTGAAAAGTTTTTAGGTTCAATGGCGTACAGAAAATGAGTGGGACGTGCGATAGCTGGCACCTTCTCCGTTCTCATGCGTAAGAAAGCTTTGGCAGACGCCACAGACGGGCTTCTAAACCTGACCGCTGACCTGTCACTATCGATATAGTACGATCCCGGGAGCCACTGTATTCAGTGTTCAACTAACAGTATTGAGAAAGCAGCGCCTCCACACGAGGCAGGAGTCTTTCTTTGCTTAGCCGGGTGCGCTGAGCTGGCTATCGCACGCTGAATGCCCAGGCATTTTACCAAAAAATCCGGACGTGACGTGATTGATCAGACAGCATGACGTAAAAGTTTTCCGATGGTAGGACGGCATGTCGTACGCGCTGCGCTTACTACGCCATTTGTCTCCTCACGTAGTACCCACGCTTGGCACCCCCCCCCCCCCCCCCCCCCCCCCCCTCGGTTTACCAATGAGGGACGAGGTGGATGTAGTGCTTTGGCAGCAGCGCTACTAGTGATGAAAAACTATAAATAGTACTATCGATAGTTGAGTCAGAGCTGCACTATCGATGGTGAAAAAAAATCTCTCCATAGTATTGTCGGCAGTATAAGATCACGCAAAGTGTCGCGCAAAATCACTGCAGCATAAACTTGGCGACGTTCTCTCACGTGTCCCGAGCACGCGATGAGGAGGAGGTGGTAACGATGACAGGGCTTTCCATTCTCGCAGTTCACGCGTAACCAAGCCCTGCAGATGTTCCCTCAGCAGAGTCGCAACATAAAGTATTCAGAGTACCGCGAAGGTCCCCGTTGTACTAACAGCGGCCAGCGCCGTTTATAAGGCTTCCAAGTGGCCGGGATGCACCACTTGGCTCGCCTGCTTCTAACCGGCTTCTGGTTGGTCTTCTTCGGATTTGGCGCCTTTCGGATGAGCACCGGAGCACCATAACCACTGAGTCACTGCGGCACCCATAAATCGGATGGAATTGTTTGTTCAGCGATTATGATTGCTGAATTTCGTCTCTTGATAGTTTAGCTGCTGCTTACGACAGAGTAGAAGCTGCCGGTTCAGCCAGGTAAGTTTGTACGGAATGCTGAGTGTCAGGAGGTAGACGATGTAGACCACGTGGCCCAGCCCACCGACTGGCAACACTTCAGAACACCTAAGCGGAGCATTTTCAATAATACTTGCACTTTTGTACCACACATTTCAACCTGTGCTTAGTTTCTAGGGTGTTTCACCCCTCCAAGAATACAGAAGCAGGAAGCAGCGATGACGAAATTACTGTCTGAAGGTAAGTACACTGCCATTTCTTTGATCGTTCCTGCGGCCCGCGGTATCGCAGCAGAGCTGGAAGAGAGCATTGGGCCTGCACTAAAACAACAGTTGGTAAGGAAGTGTTTCGAGAGTGCGTTTCCTCTTTCCATGAAATAATATATAGTTGTGAAGAAAGATGGTTAACAGCTCTTGCTATCAATGTTGCCGTTGGTGGCTACTTTGCGCCTAATAGCATACTTTACGACTCTTTCTGGGGATGAAAATTTCAGGTTGGCTATCTGCCTATTTTCTGGCTACTTTGAACTCTTATTTTGGAGCATTTAGTAGCTCAATAAAGGCCGAGTTTGGGCGAGTTGGTTTCCCATGCTGAACGTAAAAGCGCAAAAAACAAGGACGTAGAATAAGACACACAACACGAGAGCTCACTACCAATCAGTTGGAAGTGAGCGCTCGTGTTGTGTGTCTTATTCTACGTCCTTGTTTATTGCGCTTCTACGTTCAGAATTTAGTAGCTATTTTTGTTAATTATATATAAAATAGCAAGGAAGCACAAAGAGGTCCCATCATCTCTTAGCTTTATTATTGTGCTGGCTTATGCGCTCGCGCCTCTTCCCCATCAGCGGGGATAGCGCACTTCGAGGCATCCGAAGCCATGCGCGAAGGTGCACACATGTGGATGGCGTAATGCAATGTAACGCTAGAACACGACAAGCACAGTACTGACGAGAAAGCACTTCCGCAGCCTAAGCTGAGAGACCTATTTTATGCCCTCAGCGAGCCGAGGCCACCGTCTGCCTTGGGAAAGCACGCAAGTGCACAAGGAATGTTCCGAGAATGGCGAAAGGACAAGAAACTCGGGTGGATGCGTAGGTAGCCGTTGGCTGGGCGGACATATATATTAATGAGCCATTACTCCTTTATTACAAATGTACGCTCTAAACAGGAATAAGCCTATGTGGGAGTAAAAAGGTGAGTAAACTGTCCTCTCGAACACTCTCTTCCTTTATAAAGGAAGGGAGCGCGCTAGAGGACTGTTTACTCTCTTTTTAATCCTTTCGTGTTTAGAGTGTAGTCTAGATTCAGGGATTGCCTTAAGCACTGGTATCAACATCGTTCCCACTTTGAGTTGTTGATCAATTCGTTCTCAACCTACTATCTGCTAGCCGTCCTGGTTAGCTCTGCTGGCAGAGAGACCGGCCCGGGCGGGCGGAGGTGCTTGGTTTGAACTCCAGGCCACAGCATATTTTTCTTTAAGTACAAGGTTCCTGTGAAAGCACTGTAGGTTTCTTCTGCAGCCTTGTGGAAGCGCTGATGCTAATGAGTAATTATTTTCTTATTACGAATGTGCTCCCACATCAGGGAATTCCCTTAAAATATTGAACTAAGAACGCCACCTATTGTAGCTAAGCTATGTGCTCGCGCATTGAACTTTAATTTATTTTTTATTTATTTGTGTATTCGTTTAGTCATTTATTTATTTATTTATTTATTTATTTATTTATTTATTTATTTATTTATTTATTTATTTATTTATTTATTTATTTATTTATTTATTTATTTATTTATTTATTTATTTATTTATTTATTTATTTATTTATTTATTTATTTATTTATTTATTTATTTATTTATTTATTTATTTATTTATTTATTTATTTATTTATTTATTTATTTATTTGTTTGTTTGTTTGTTTGTTTGTTTGTTTGTTTGTTTGTTTGTTTGTTTGTTTGTTTGTTTGTTTGTTTGTTTGTTTGTTTGTTTGTTTGTTTGTTTGTTTATTTATTTGCAGCGTACACATGGCTTGAAGACCAAGCAAAAGGGCCAAAAGTTTGTGTTTTTTTCTGTTTCTTACCTTGATTCAAGATACTGTTTTTTATTAACTATAAGAACAGTTTTCATAATATCGCTTCTGTTCTGTTTGGCTACAAATCTGGCGCTAAGATTAAATAGCATGGCTACTTTTGGGTACTTTTAGTTTGAGTTCTGGCTGCTTTTAAGATACGCCCAACGGCAACCCTGCTTACAACATCGCTGGAAACATTACTACAGGTCCAAGAATTTTTGGTAAGAGCAAACGCAGATCGCGCCAGCACTTGATTGTGCGATGAAGTAAGTCGGAAAATTTCGGGAAGTTCGGCTGATCTTGTAGCAGGACATTCTTTACAGCAGGCAGTTACAAAAAAAATCTACCGCGGGAAGCCGAATTCTGTGTTTCTTCGAGAGACGGCATTAGGAGCTGCAGCCTCTCACGCAGAGCTAATGGTTCGGCAGTACCTGTAGTTGAAAATACAGACAAGGAACAGCAACCCTTATCATTCTGGAGCTCTAAAGCTCCACAACGCCACTATAGCGGCTATAAAATAACTGTGCACTCTAGCAGCGTCAGTACCAGCCAAACGCGTATTCTCACTCGCTGAGTATATATAGTTACAGACAGGACGTGCAGCCTGAATGCAAGAAAACATGTTCGTGTTTCTCGACCAGAATTCCTGGCTAACACGCCATATTAGCACGTTTAACTGTTCAAGTATAGAAGAAATAAAGACGGTACAAGTGTGAATAACTGCGCTCCAACAAATTTTCACTGCATTTTGAGATTTGAAAATAAGAACATGAACAACTAACTTTATGAGATTTGAAATTTGAAAAGTGAGACTGAGATTATGAAATTTAGATTTGAAAAAAGAACATCAACAACTATATTCACAAAAAGTTTAATGAATATAGCGGCGGTCATGTCTGGGACTTCGACAGCCGAGACAAATAATTTATATCATTGGCCAAAAATTTTTTCGAAACTGCATGAGCTAAGTTTTACTCATAAAGTTATCGCATAATTTTTGGTAGAATCGCCAGCCAAGATTAGAAAAACTGTCAATAGCGCTATCGACAGCAAGCGTTAGCGAACTATCGCAATACTATCGATAGTACTACCGATAGCAATGCTATGACAAGTGTCTTTGCACCATCAAAAGTTATCGACAGTCAATTCAGCGATAGTTTTGCATCCAGTGTAGCTACGCGAAGCAGACTCTGCCAACAAAAAGCAAACCTGTAACGGCTCCCTGCCTACTTGGATTTTTTTTATATCCGGTCGCGTAATGTGAGACGTCATATTCTTAAGTAGCATCGCCATTAATATGATACTGGAGTTAGCCTTAGCAGGATACGCTGTAGCTATAGCCTATGGAAACACTACTCGCAGCATTTATTAAGACAATACTTTGTCGCAGTTACTGCCAAGATAAAAGGAACAAATAATGCCGAAGAAAAGCAATATACGCATTCCGCAGTCATCGGTAGAAGCTCTCTTCGTCCATGCTCATTAGATCCAGAAGCCCGCTTAATAACCAAATACGGGCAGCGAAAGTTCCGTTGCGCAATCGTTCTCATGAGCCACATTATACGGTTCAAACTTAAAAGTCTTCTACTTTCTCTCATTCCTTCGTGCTTGAAATTTCACAACCTAAGCGGCTGCTGCAGCACCGTAGTGACTTCGAAAGCTTCATGCGACTAACATGAAGTGAAGGAAACGAACTAAGTTAATTTCAAACTCAAGCGAACGCAATTTAAAAGCAAGAAACTATGAATGCCGTATATAGGTTCGATGCCCGATGCGATATCTTTCATAAAATCTAGCAAGTGATAATTTAGTAGCCGCCAATTTATGGTCCGCGGTGCCTCGGGGAGAGAGGGGGGGGGGGGGGGGAAGGCTTTTCGAGATCGATATAAACAGAAAGCAAGAACGGCGGTAATCCCACTCGAATTCGTGCAGTTCGCATCGCCGTTTCTAATCGTCAGGTCATGTCCAGACTGGAGGACAGACGAACGAACAAATATGTGGAAGAACATTGCACCCTACTCTCTCCTCATACGTGCGCTATAGGCACAGGTACGCACGCAGGCTTCCATATAGTGTTGGCGCTTTCGCCCGAAGCATGCCAATTAGTTGCGTAAGACGACGTCCATGCGGCCAGTCTTCTCGTTTGGGAATTACTGTTCGGGCTGTCCGCATTAGCCGCTGTTGCCCTCATTAAGCTAATGAGCCGATACGCAAAGCCCACGGCGCCGCCGGCCCCCGTCACGATCTTGTTCCATATGCGACAATTTTTCATAAGGTGACCGTCGAGAGCAATTCACCTGCGCCTGCTCTAGTTATTCCTCTGCGTGTCTTCTTTTTTTCTGTCCCTATTTTAACAGCTTCGCACACTCTGCTCAGAATAGATGTTATGTATAGAAAGAGTGTATTTCCGAATAAAAGGATAGTTCCTTTGGCGGGAATTCGGACACGGGAATTTCTGTATGCAGCTTTGAGCTCGGAGTAAGCCAGTGACTGTATATTTGGAATTTTTTTGTATCAACGAAAAATATAAAGAAAATTGTTCCTCTTTTCACTGTCGCTCACTTTTTTTCTTAATGTGGCCCGACCTTTTGTCTTGAAGTCGTTACTGGGACCCCTCATGCAATGTCCCATGTGGGATCCTTGGGGTTCAAAGAAATAAAATGAAGTAAAAATGAAATAAAAATAAAATAAAATAAAATCGCTGATTGCAAAGGGGCCACAAAAATGCGCGTCCTCGTACACTACTTGTACAGGAAAAAATAGGACCGTACTCTCGTTACTCACGTCCCGTTCATGACATTCGTTCCCTTCATCAGCGGCACGCGTGAACACACGTCAAACCCACGTTCTGCAGAATCCCTCAGCACAATCTGCCATTTTCGGGTCTCTTCCTCATCCGTCTACTGATATTTCCTACTCCTATTTTCTTACTTTCCCTTCCAGTGGCGCCATCGCTGGATCCAGAGTCCCCACCATCATCGTGGTCACTGCGTCCAGAACAAACGCGCAGGCGGCCCATTTTGACAGCTGCCGCTAGGCAGCGCTGCTTTCCGCATCCCCGCTTGTCTTCCGAATCACACGTCGGCAATATGGCTCTTCCGATACTCGGTCTCTCACTGGAAGCCGGACAATCGGCGTGTCATCAGCGTCGAGCCTTTTCTCCGCAGTACTTTAGTGCTTCCTGTTCCATGTTTTTACCCGTCTCTCTCTCTCTCACTCTTTCTCGGGCGTCATATTGCTCTAAGAGTGTTAAGCGTATGACGTTACCGGGCCGTCGTCATAGGCTCGTCCACGGCATAATCTCGACGACTTCATAGGCTAGAGACACGGCTGTCGATGGCCACAGCACGCATCCAGCCATGGTCCCGAGCCGTGCTGCACTGTGCTCAATGCCTTTCTGGCGCTGCGCTCCGGGCAGATGTCAACATCAGCGCGTTATGATACGGAAATCATCACGAATATTTCTGGCGTTTTTTAGCCCTCTGTGCCTCAAAACGGGACTGCGCGATTCCGCAGTGACGTCGCAGCTTTTCGTTACGTGCTCGGAAAGATCTTCGATAAAGACCAACATAGCAATGAAGTTTTCTGAACCCTGTGATTCCACAATGGTTTTTTTTCCCCTAGCGCTAAGAATGCACAAAAGCGCACACACACAAGCGTAAGAGGACTGTCCGGCAAATTGTCGGGACAGAAAGGTTTGAAGCGTCATAAGGCGCAATCTTATTTCATGTCACAAAAAAAAATAGCAATAAACGCAGTAAACTCTGAAGTCTCACGCTTATTCTCAAATAAAGCATGCTTTCATTACACAGAGACTACATCGCCCTCTTAACCACATGAGAGAAGACGCACAAAGATGCGTTGGCACGACTCCCTTGCAAATCTCAGGATTCCGCTTTTGCCTATTGAGCGTACAAATATTTGTTTATAGACTTCGTCCATGAGAACTATTTGCACAGGTCGTAAAGGCTTATCGGGTAGTATATCTTACGCTTTAAGCTGTACGCTTGAAAGGCTTATGGTAGGCTGCGTAAATCCATGCAGTTTCCATAAGCAGTCTAGCGCAATGCAAGAAATCGCGGCTTGTTGAAGGTTATCTAACGTTATCGTTCTTGACTGGCGATGCACTGTCAATTATGCTATATCTCTTCGCTCTACTTTTAGTGAGGTTACAGCATAAATTCTTATTTGTTGGCGTCTGCGGGGCAGTTTTCTTGCGCACAACTGGAGCCCACTTGACCCGATATACTCCACTTAACTGCATATTGGTTTATTGACGCCGTTACTGAGCACTCCACCCACGACTCGATTTCCCAGAAATATGCTAAGCCACTCGCTTCCGCGAAAGAAAAAATCAGTAATTTGTTACCAAGAAAACACACTATCTCAGAAAGCCTTACGTTTTGTCAAAATTTCCGAAAACGCAAGGCACAGTCCAGTAAAGACTCGGCGCTCCGTCCGGCAGCTTCACTTCTGTGTGAAGCTTGCCTGAGCTGTTGTTGCGAAAAGTGGCGTTTTCTTCCATACAATGCTATTACCTGGGAAACTTCACTTAATCTGAAGGAATTTTATTCCCTCGCGAAAGATGCACGCCCAAGGAAAATTCTCCAGTAATAAATCACCTCTTTGCTGAGCCTGAAAATCCTCAGTTCATCACCAATCACCGAAGCAGTATTGTGATGATAAGAGCCCGTCGTCATCACAAGCTGAATTAAAACACCGAGAGACGTGGAATTGCGGTACCAGCAAATCAGCTCAATTTTCCTTTTGATATGTCGCAGTCGACCATCTTGCGCGCTATGCCGAGACGTCCGCTCTTTCGGCGGCTACAGTCAGAGTAATAGCATTCTTCAATCTTCGCCACCTCATTTTTCGCCACGCTGCTCCCCGCGAGCTTCTTAGCGGCCGCGGCCCCATGTTCTTATCAGATGTTGTCCAGGCGCTCCCACAAGAATGCCGCGTAGTTCACAAAACAAGCACGGAGTACCATCCTCAGACGAACGGGCTGACTGAAAGGTTTAATCGGACGCCCGGTGACAAGCGCACGATGTATGTCACTCCCGACCACTCTGACTGGGACCTCGTACTCCCATTTGTCACATACGCCTATAATACCACCATCCAGTCTACTACTGGGTTTTCGCCATTCTTCCTCCTTGACACCATTCTCCCAACCATCCTGATGCCTCTGACTGCTCGCCTGTTTCTGAAATCGCTCAATATGCCGAAGAATGCCACCAACTAGCCCAGTTCCTCACGTGCCACGGTCAACATCGACAGAAAGAACGCCATGATTCTGGTAAGCCCTTTACCCGTTTACCTGCCGGTTCCCTTGTATGGCTCTCGGTCCCTTCTGGCCCTCCTGGCCTGTCGTCTATGTTCCTCGCCAAATATCACGGCCCTTACCGTGTTGTCTCTCAGAGTTCCCCCGTGAACTAGTTTGTGGAAACGTTGACACCCTCCTCTGACAACCGCCGCCGTGGTCGTGAAACAGTTCACATTAGCCGCCTCAAACCTTACCACGAACCCACGATGTGCACCACGCCTTGAGTCGCCAGGGTGGCTCCTCTTTTGCCGGGGGCCATTATGACGACGAAGGAGTGCCCGCGTGGCAGCGGGAGTGCTCTCGGCGAGAGCGTGCTTCAGGTTGGTGCTGCTGGAACCGCTGACTGCCTGTGACCGCCATTCAGCGCTTTGTCCTTTGTGCCGTGCTGTCCTCTGTGATTTGTGCCCGAATAACCCATTGCAATATCTACGTTCTTGACGAGTTGCTAAACGGACGGCGACATTTAGATTCCTACACGTTCAGTAAAGTAACAACGATACAACTAGGGGTTATAGTGACCGCACCTAAATACTGAACGTGCCTTGTTGGCAAGAACGAATACCAGATGAGAGAAAAAAAAGCAGGCAATACGTAAATTAAAAAATGCTAGATTAACAGTCCACCGTTGACCATTGCCTGCTGAAGCTCGCAAAAGCGCACTGCAGTTCATCTCGCGAGGTACTTGCCAGCAAGATACGGCCAGAAAATCTAAGGTTCCTGCAGAACTTCTCCAGCAACTCTTGTACCTAGTTCTTTGAAGCCAATTCTGAGTATCCTTTAAACGTACAGATGTTTTTTAAGCATACAGAGCAAAACAGTGAAACGAGTGTTTTTCTGCTTGAGATCATTTCATATTAGTTTAGTTTAATGTATTAGCAGTGCACTAGTACAACTAATAGGGCTACTAATTGTAATAGTAGTATTGTTCATTTTCGCTGTGCAGTCTATAGATATCTTGTAGCCAAATTTCACGCGTTTCATACACACCCCTTGCCTCCAAGACTGCTGGTACTTTAGCTCAATCGACAGACGTTTTGCCAAATTTCGCAAGCCCACCATCATGATGATCGTATGATAGGATAGTATGATGTAAGATTCTCAACATATACATGCCCATGCCCGGTAATCCCGATTTGCTGGTTGGGGTGAACAAAAGCACGCACTACCGCAAAACAAATGCCACAATTTCCAGTATATGGTCTGCATCCGGTTTATAGTGTGCTAAGCTGGATTTCCTTTTTTTAAATGCTTATAGTACCGCACCCTGTTAAATAACCGCACCCTGTGCATTGAGCGCACCCTGTACAATGACCGTGTGGCATACGTTGCCGCACCTGTTACATAGAATCTTACTGGGTATTGCATGCTACACTGGACGATATTGAAAAAAAAAAGAATAAAACGCTCCTTAGCCTCCACCTCCAGATAGCCCATTCACAAAATAACGGCTTTTAGATATGTATATATCCCGCGGATTGCATGGCGGGATTTACAGTACGGCTTGTAGCATGTGGCACGGTAGCGGATGTCTAGACAATTCTGGGCATGAAGAATGCTCTTCAAGACAAAATTTGCAAACATATTTGAATCAGCCCCCTAGTATGCGTTAGAACGCTTTCAAATTAGTCTTCAAGAATTAGAATTCCTAAAGCACAAATTAAGTAGATCATCAAGTGACCTGAGAATTAAGGCGTTAAAATCCATATTAAGACATTCTCCAGAGTATGCTAGAATTGTGTTGGACGGCCACTGAACGGTAGGTATAGAAAAATAGAAAAAAGAATGAAAGGTTTTGCCCCTCGTTTAATATATATATCCGCTACAAAATACGGGAGTGCCGGCCGGCTGTGTTGCATACCGTAAAGCTGGAGTACTTGAAAGAATGCAGGCTAATTGCTCGAATGAAATTTCTCTGCTCCTGATATTTTTAAACTAGGAATAGATACCAAACAATTGATAATTGCTCTATTTACTCGCGTATTGGCCGATATGTTATATAGGTCTACACTCTAACTTTGAAAACTGGAAAAGAAAAAAGGCTTGAATGTCATATTGGTCGCCCAGCGGAGGATTCGAGACGCCGGCGTGCAACTAAGGTGACCGGCAAAGCACACCCCACATCGGAGCTGCGGTGTCGTTGTGAGGAACTCGTTGCTTGAGAGTGCTTCCGCATTTCTGCCCAGTATCTGACGCACTTTGCCGCCGCAACAAAATCGCGTGCTCTTCCTAAAATTTTTGCCGCCTTCGTATTGGAGATGCCCACTGGCTTAGCTTACATTTGGGCGAGAATAGTCGCGCACATGACCCGGAGACATGCTCCGGAGACATCAAGTCGAATTTGCGAAATTTAATTTTTTCGATGGCGCCTCTAAAGCGTGCGATCAACGAAGTGATAACGTATCTTCGTGTCTGAGTTACCAGACAATATTTTACGTGTCTCTCGTAAAACACAAGGGGCATGTGGGGCCTTTGCGCTCGAAGGCGGGGAGCAACTGGCGTGGTTTACGATTGCTCCGAGGCGCCGAGAATGCAGGACTTACCGCAGTAGTGCCGTTGACGTGGTTTTTCCTTTCTTTCCGTAGTTTCTAGCCGAGTTTGAGTCGCGCCCTCGTTTCGATTCATGTATTGGTAGATTTCAGAGTTTGGAGAGATCAATCCTGAAAAAAAGAGAAGCAGGAGTATGCGAATAATTGCGATACATGCTCAACCAAGAAGCCTTTTCGAAAGCACTAAACGTTACATTGAATGCATTTGTTTCTTCTTTCCAATGTCTGTAAGCATTCATTTTTTCCTAACACGACCAATCACGGAAACGCACTGCCGCACGATCTTTCTCATCTTGATCTTGATCTGTTGCTTGAACATCTTCGGAGTTTGTGGTGTGCATGGTGCGTTAGTAGTTGACGTTGCGGTTTTTGTTTTCCTCTTCCTTTCTGATGCGTGATATTTTTGTATAAACATGCGTTTCCCTTCCCAGTGTTTGTTTTGTGAATGCGGAGAGTAGTTTTTCAAGGCCGCAGTTTCTTCTAAGTTTCTTATAGCCCTCTCCTGCTTTGGCCGTATTTGGTCGGCAGTAAATTGTAAATGAAACATTAGAAATGCTTAGCTGATATACCCACATGGCGTGACAGTAAGCATTCACACAAAGGCTCTGTGAAAGCCATCTGTTCATATGGCAAACATGTTCCAGGAAAAAAAAGAAAAACTTTGCGATGGAGCATGTTCGATCTAGTCGATTCGGAATGCCCGGCTCTCCATCACGAAGGTTATTGGCGTAAGGGCCACTTAGAGCTAAATAGCACAAAACAACTTCTAGGGATAGATTCAAATCTCTCTCAAATATTCTGATGGGTACTGAAATTGCGCTAATGCTATTAGCATGGACTGATTAACAGTGCAAATAGAGATGGCGACACACCATATGAATAAAACTGCAATAATGCACAAAAAACATATAGTGTGATTGTGAACCTTGCTTCGGAAGTGTTTCACACTTCCAAAGCAAGTGATCATGCCCGGCTCTGGAAGTTCACAAGGATGTGTTGTGTACTGTTTGGTGCAGCATGTTATTTTTAAAATATGTGCAACGTTTAGGAAGGCCATTTGTCGTGCGGTGTACCTATCGACCGCGTTGTTTTCAAGCACGACCAAGGACATTCTAGGTAACAGTCATGCAGAATTGAAAATACCACCGAGCGTGATCAATAATTCTCCAAGAACGATCGCCACCCTGCGCCATCGAAACAGCCATGTCACTCGCACATTGGATAGTTCGTTCTGCGCCGCAGAGAAGGAAATGAAAAACACGTGCACCAACAACTATTATGAAGGAAAACCAACTAAACAAAACTGCGTGAAAGATAACTTCACAGAAATAACACCCGATCACACAGAGAGGAAATACGACTCAGGCGGATTTTCTTTCGCCAGACTAAGTGCCCTTCCTCTGAACACGGATCGAATTTCTGGCCTGTTGTGTGCAAAAGCATGCGCACAACACAGGGGGAAAAAATCTTCGCGGGCTCCCCAATTGCTCCAAGGCAAGCCGAAACGGACGAAGTTATACGCAGCTGTTCCCACTGGACTGTTTGTATTCGTTTCAAGAGGCATCAGTGTCGGGGCCACGACTGTGCATGAAAGGGCAGCCAAGCAGGAGCAAGACGCCTCGACCATTTCTGCCGGTTTGCTGCTTCCATGGCAACAAGATTAAAGAAGTGCTCGGCTCTAGTAACACTATACTTCGCTACTCGCCGCTGGCCTCGGCCTCTGGCAACGTGATACTGGATAAAACAGAACCTTAGTTGCAACCACTTAGGGAACGCGTGACAAGTCGTTGCGCTGCTGACCTAGTGCTTGTCAAGAGCGTTATGTCACTAGGCGACGCAAACATGACTTCTTCGAACTCCAGGACTTGCGTGCGCGCGTCGTCTTCGTGAGGCTCGTTTGAAGGATCACACCTTGCTTGGCGCTACGTGCGACGTGTGGCGCGTGGAAGACAACGCCAAGGCGAAGGTCAGCTTTTGGATCACTCCCTCCCGAGAGTGAGTGAGTGAGTGAAAACTTTATTGGATCTTTCAGGGGTTTCGCGGTTATGAAGTCTCCGTCGTCTTCTCTGGCGCTGGCGACTTGAGGCTTCTCGTCAGCAACGGTGGGCCCCTATTCCAAGGCTCCACTGAGTCGTGCTGCACCATTCGCGTGCTGCACTAAGGCCCTTTGGGTCGTGAGCTCGCCGCTGGTGAGCCGACTCTCCCATTGCTCCGCACTCGGGTGTTCGTGTTGGTGGAATGCTTTGTTGCGTTCGCACTCCCACGTGATATGGTAATGTGTAGGTGTGGCATCGAACCAAGGCCAGGTGGCTCTTTATTGTGTCGGGAACATCTTATTAAATATGTGCAGGTTAGGAAAGGAGATGGTCTGTAATCTGCGCCAGCCGGTCGCTTCCTCCTTTGTTAGGGCTTTGTGTGGTGGTGTATATCTAATTCTAGCTCCCCTATGCAAGTTCAAGGTATCTGCGCATCCCCCCTCGCAAGCCTGTAGGCGGAGCTCCGGAGCATTTGACTGCCCTGCTCGGAATGCGTTACCTCGAGCTAGGCTGTCTGCCCTTTCGTTCCCCCCTATGCCCGCGTGGCCCGGGATACAGATTAGGTTATGCCCTCCCGAGAAACGTGATTCGAATAAAAAAAAAGACAACGATGAATTCTGGGCACCAATGCCAATCTTGAAACAATGAGGAGAGCTTTGAGCGTCAGCTGGAACCTTAACCGAAGCCGAAATCTCAATACCAGGGTGTTTTTGCACTTCGCTTCGTACGGCACTGAGAGCAGCCCAAAGATTATTTTAAGCATAAAGTGCTACATGCAGTGCTTAGTAGGTTACAGGCAAACTCGCTCGAAGTGTAAAACATTTTGACGGATGTCGATAAAGCCACCAGTCATCCCGAAATAAAATAAATAAAACAAACTGCCCGCTCAGTTTAAACTCAACTGTAGAAGTACTGCAGTTTGAGAAATGCAGCCATCATTGTCCAAGCCGCTTTCCTGAAAGAAAACCATCGCTCACTACTGGACTTCATAAAATCAGCTAACCTTTTTTCATTGCTTTAACCATTGCTGCATCCTTCATCACACCTTCGCCCATTGATGCCCTGAGGCAATAAATCTCGTTTATAAAAAAAAGGAGGGTGGTACTGTTTTTTCTCTTCCACTGATTCCCCTCGAGTAACTGTGCCGCGCGCTTCTTCCATTCCTTTTCCTTTTAGGAATGGAAAGACTGGTCCTTAATAATTCGCGCTGTTTGTTATTCTCGTGCGCTAACAGTATGAGCCCAAGAGCCCACGTTTTCGGCGGCAGAACTCGTGTGTGTGTCCACTTCTCGCGCCATCCACAGGCGGCGGGGCAGCGACTAGAACGTCATGCGCGCTACTGAGCATCTTGGTGAGAACGAACTTTTTCGCGTGACATCCCAATCACAATCATTTTAAGCTACGATTCGAAGCTTTTTTTCTAAGTTTTGTAGCGACAGCTGCATTACCCGCAGTCTCGCCGTTTCGCGGTGGCTGTCTGTTGCCAGTTCTGCGCATGCGCGAGGAGCCGAGTGACGTCAGAGCCGCGCAGCTGGCGCGCCGCGCGCCGACCACGGAGCAGACGCCTCTTGACTGCGCATGCGCGAGGAGCCGAGTGACGTCAGAGCAAGCAGCTGGCGCGCCGTGCCGCTGCGCTCTACTGCGCATGCGCGGCAAGGGGAGGAGGGGTCGCGGTGTAGTATATATAATGGGGGATGGTGGTAATGGAGTGGAGGAAACCACACTGCCATTGCGGCCGATGAGAGCAAGGCCGACGCTGCGCGGCGTAGAAGACGGGATTAACTCGAGTCGTCGGACCCTGAGGTTGTAGCCTGGCAGTTGGCCGCCCAGGCAAGGAATAACGAGCAGCGCTAGGACAAGAGAAATGCGGAGACACCGCAGCAAAGAGAAGAACGCATCGCCAAGCGCAGATGCCAGGACGCGGAGCGGTAACAGCGACGTGCCCTGGCCCTACTGGAAGACCGTAGCGAGGCGATGATAGATACGACTCAAGAAGAGGAACTGAAGAGGAGGATGTAAAGGCTCGTCGAATAACTGACCACGCGATTAGACCAGGGGGGAACTGCAGCTCTCGCTACGTATATCCTGGCATATCTGAGCCAAGCCACTGCCAATTTTTTTCTCTTAATGCTTTCCTTTACATCATTCACGCAATAAATATTTTTTTTCCAGGAAAAGTTTTTGGGGAAGTTCATTCGTTCTACAGAATTCGGCATTCTGTATCTAAATCTAAAAGACTCAAAAGCTGAAAAGAAGTTGGCATCTAGAAGTTATAAACAGAGCAATTTGATTTATGAGGAACTTAACTAAGAACGTACAGCCATAAAAAAAAAACATCAATTCGACCATCCTGCTCATTAGAACTCATGATGTGCTCCCATTAGCATCAAGTGCACTTAGACTCCACTAAACACGAGCCGCACATGTTTCAAACAGCTGTTCAGTCCCCGTCGAGCTCAATTTACAGAGCGTCGATCGAAACAATAAAGTTAAATAAATTGCCATATATGAGAAGTGTAAATATAGCGAAGGTAACCGTCAGCCTGAAAACCGTATACTACACTTTATTGGTGACTATGGGCAATTTGTTTAGCAATCGTTCTACAGCAGTTTTGGTAAACAATGTTGTCAGAAAAGTACAATGTGAAGCATGAGATTAACACTTGATAAAAGAAATTGCTATGCCCCTAAGTAAGTGGCGGCGAGTAAAATATAGATCAGCTAAACGAACAATAGCGTAAGGTTTGTATGAGAACAGCAACGAAATTTGTAATCGGCGTATGATACACCTCACTGCATTCCCGCGTCGGTTCGGAAATAATAGTTTTTTTTTTTCATTTTTAACATCGCATCCTATAGAAAAACCCCGCACGTCATTTGAACAGTTTAGAATATCTCTTTCACAGGAACCGAGCAGCTCTTTATTAGAGTTCTATATGGGCGTAGTTCCGCCTTAAAGGTATGACGTGGTAGAGTTAATACGCTAATGGCAATATACGCACAAATATATGCGAAATTGGTTAGTCTCTAGTTTATATTCCTAGATCGCTGGTAGTTCTATTCCACTCCTGGAGAAGCGGTGCAACGGTTAAGCGATGCGCCACTCCCATCCGTTTGCAGGTGCTGCCATCGGTGGGATTTCCAAGACAAAGGTTGCTCTTGCCGAACAACCTCTCGCGACGAATCATTTATTTTGCTGCCGTTTGCCACGGTGCCAGTTTGCTAACAATCCTCTAGGCAGGTTATGATGACGTCACAAGGTCACATGACTTAGATGGCGTACCTGCCCCCCTTGTTGCCGCACTGGGGATTGTTAGTAATCTTTTCCCTCACGGCCGACGACACCAACGCCAACACCGACGCCGATAGCGACTCCGATAGCGACGACAACACCAACGACGACACCGACATGGATGATGACGCCGGTCTTTCTGTGACATGGGGCCATTAACGCAATTTTGTTAAAACAAATTTTGGGAGTAAATGTTGCTTTAGATATTATAAATTCCTTCGGTAGTTGGTGACAGGACGAAATGTGGCGAGGAGCTTCCCCTACGCAAGCTGTGCAGAAAGAATAAACGGTGTACTGTAGAATTTTAGTGTCATTTTAAAATTAGATGAACGGAATTCTCTGCAATTATATCTTTGCTCTTTTTGCCAGCCATAAGACATAATTAAATAACATTGCGAGTGCAGTTAACCTTAACTTGCAGCTATGGCCAACTCAAAGATTCTAAGGAATTGTTGGACACCTGCTGTAACGTGTTTATGGTGAATTTGTACCAGACTTTGTATTACCATTTGGTTTCTAATTGTTGAGTTTATACCTTGCTGTGAACTAAACGTGACATTAGTAAAAGAACGGCGAGAAGTGTCAAGTGATTTATCTCCGCCGGCACTGCCTGCCATAAAAAAATAAAAGTAATATAGAGCGCTTCTAAGTCTTTCTTTCAAACATTGCGCGAGAAAAGGAAAACTCGATTGCGGTTACCACAAATGAGGGCCAATTTTCGGAGTGAAGCAAAATTAAAAAAAAAACAAGATTCGATGCGTTGTGCGTGAGGTATACACACTGCTTCTTCGTGTTTCCACCAAATGGAAATCCAATACAATATTCGAATATAATCAGCATGTTATTATCCAATACAATCCAGACTAGCCACGGTATGCTACTCTAATACATGGCAAGAATGTACTATAAATCATCAATAATTCAGACAAATATGCAAATGCAGTGCACAAGCAACACATTCGTGTCATAGATAATGCAACGCTTTCAGTAATTCCAAACATGAGCCATCTACAAGAGATGAGCTGGTTGCAGAATAAGAGCAAGGTCGGAAAGCTTAAATGTAGTCCAAACCAAAAGGGAAAGCACCTTGAGTAAGCGGAAAGGAGAAAAGGCGCATTCTATCAATATTTCATAGCATTAGGCTTCCACTCCACTGTGCTTACCGTTGCTTTCAGAGATGAATATTCTTCAAACAAAGCGTAGAAGTTGCACACGGGTTGCCTTGGAGCTTCCAATATCAGAAGACGGAGTTAGGCGCACCATTAAGGATTTACACAGTGGCCACACCTTCACGGTGTTCACGATAGCCCCAATAAAACAAGAAAAGAAACTTCCTGCGCTTTTGGCTCGGTTTTTACAAGAGCCACTTGAAAGTATTTCTCTCCCTCGATAATAGGCACCATGCGATGCGGTTATTATTCGGCAAACAGATTATATTTATATAGTGAACTATAAAGAAGTCCTGACATTCGATGCGATGTACGCTTAACCAATCTGCATTCTCTTCAAATTTTTAGAAGGATCACTCAAGGTGCGGAAGATTTCTATTAAGCGACTACTTAGCCATTTTTAAGTTACGGTTCCGGTTCGAACGGCTGGCAAGACATAATTTTTCTTTAACTGCGTCGCGTCTGTGCAAGCAGTATAGCTTTCCTTTGGAGCCATATGGCTGCGCCTGGGTAGATGCTAATGAATTACTACTCCCTTATTAATGTGGATTATGAATTGTTGAGAATGATTTTGGCGAAAACAACGCAGGCATGCGGCGATTAAAGAAAGTGCAAGTTTGCACCAAGCGTGCGGCATACAGGGACGACCTGATAGTCACAAGCAAACACAAGAGTAAATCACTGGAATGCCGCAACTCTATGCACGCGTACATAGCTACAGGCCCAATATACCATGGATACTTATTGCACCACGTCCTACATGATTTCGAATTCCACAGGGAGACTGGAGTGGAATTTCTAATCCCAGTCCTGCTCAGACTCACCTAATCCTCTCTGACCAGCAAAATGCATTCTCCGGAATATAGCCATGAGGACGTTAGAACTACTTGTCGAGGACCAATTTTTCTCTTCCTCAGTGTTTCCTCTTCTGATTCTTTTGCAGGACTTTTTCGAACGCATTGTCAGACGAGGAGTCTTCCCTTAAAGGGCAACTGAAGAGGTTTTAGAACTTGATGTGGTTAAAAGGGCCGAAGGTTTAAAACATGAAGGTAAACCTTGCGAAAACGCTTTGCGCTAGCAGCTGAAGTGGTGACGAAATCGCCGAGTAAAGCAGCGTCTGCGTTCAGTCTTCTCTGCAGTGCACGGCGATGGGCACAGGCCTCGATAATGACGTCACGGTTGCGTCATGGAAGAAAACCAACCTTATCGAAGGGGAAGCTCACGAAGCATTGTTTGGCGGCATCGGACAACGCACAGCAGCATGCAGGTGGAGGCAGCGGACATCTGAAATTGCGGCAACAATGACGTCACTACAAGTATTCCTGCACTTCTGCAACTCGGTGAAGAGAATTTTGGAAATCGTCGAGGTTTTAGTCGACGATTGCGTCACTATTTCAAATGCTAGTGAAAAAATATTTTGCATGCATTACCGAGAAGCTTCAGAGATTCAAATTCTTGAATAACCTTTAATTCTAAAAAAAATTGCCCTGACTGGCTACGGCCCTCTTATAGTACAGACGCTTCCTTTCCGTCCCGAGGCATTCCGCTGTGAGGACCAACGGGACCCCAAAACCTCCACGTCCATCGGCTTCACAAAAAGGAGTAGTGCCTTCCTTATTGTGTGACAAGCTCGAAAAATCTTCGGAGACGAGAAGATAGCGTTGAAGGATGAAACAACTACGTCGTCTTCGGAATTCGCCATAATGTGGTTTTAGCGAGTATGGGAACTTAAATACGCCTTATGGAACACTGGAGCGCATTGGCAGTGAGGCAGTGGTACAAGGTCACGGCACAGCACTCTGTACACGCTAAGGTTGCCCGGTCCCACCACTGTTGGTTGTTTTTTTTTTTCAAATTCAATATTCAATATAATGCAATAGTATACCGGGTGATTTTTTAGCGTTTATGGTTTTTAATTTAAAAACTGCCATAGATACATCAGTGCAGCCTGTGCAGGTGGATTTTGCAGCAAGGCGGACATATGTCCCTGATTGAGGCAATAATTAGATATCTGATTAACGGAAATTTAGTAATCAACGTTTTTATTTTATACTTTATGTGGTATTATTATATGCCGAAATTGAAGCCATTCTACACCGAAGGCAAGCCAACTTTTTAAATTTTCATACTAGGCAATGTGGTTCCAGATATGAAACATCAAAAATACTCATTTCAAAGGTCTAGGCTTTCGTGCATTGCATATTTTCTAAAATGGCATTGATTCCACATCATCAAGTCCAGAAACGGCGTACGTATCTGATGCCAAAAAGAAAAAAATGTGAACGACGTCATTTTACAATTATGCAATGCGGAAAAGCCAACTCAACATCTTTGAAATGCCTATTTTTCGCGTTCGATATTTCGAACCACATTTCCCATTCGGAACATTTAAAAATATGGGTCACTTTTGATCTTGACGGCCCTTAATTTCTCAATATAACCTTGCGCCCGAAGACCAAGAACGAAAATGTTGATTTGTTAATTTTAGTTAATTGCCTAACTATTGTGCTCTATCCCGTACGTAACCTACGCCTTCCTGTATAATCCACCTGCACAGACGGCACCGACTATGTGTCAAGACTTTTAAATACCAAACCATAAACATTTTTAAAAATCCTTAATATGAGGATCCGAACTTGCTGACAGTTATTAGATGTCCTGACGAGCCTGTAATCATTTTTAAAGACACGAAAAAAAAAGTATAGTGCACGCTGTTGATATTGCGAAGTAATTTTGTGGTAGGGACAGCGCTGAGAATTGAGGAAAGTGTCTGGGCTTCTGGTGCACATTGTTAGAAACACTGGCCATTTTATCCAGCACGCACACTTTCAACGCGTTCATCTCGTGTCGACAATCCATATCAGTAGTGGAAGGAAACTGTTCAATTGGCGCGAGAAAGCTGGACAGCTAAAATAACTTTTACTAGACTCGTTAACTAGGCTTGGAACCCTCATACATGCTTTCATCAATTGTCTGTAAATATGGCGTCCCACGAAACAAACCTTTCTTCGACTAAAAATTTTAGGTGCGTCGGAGATTGAGTACTCTCTATCTAGCGTTTCTCTAAGAGCGAGATAAAATTTCTCCTTTCTTTTCGGTGAGGCACGAAAGGCTCATTCCAATGCATTATGTGTCACTTGCGTTGAATTCTTCACCTGCTCTTCTTTTTTGCGTCTGGTTCGCCTGATTTCGTGGTAGCAGTAGGAAAGGGTTATTGCAAAAAAAAAAATTGTGTATGCGCGCCACTGAATGAGTGCGCAGTTTTCCGTTAAACAATGGCCTGCACTCTCGCCTGAGAAGTAAAGAAAAGAGAGACCAGTGACGTGTTATTCCATGAACTGATGTATCGATTCTTGCATTGTGCATGCAAGGAGTGAGGCTTTATGGACGAGCAAGAAAAATTGTGGCTGCGTCTGGAAGGACAAAAGTTTAAATGCATACCGGCTTGCTGCCGGCAGTGACATTGATTCAGCGAGACGTCTGCTTTGTTCTACAGGAAGCCCGCAGTTTTATCCTCTAGAGAAGACACCATCGAACGCGTGTATTTCGATTGAAGACATGCCGCGTTTCGGCAGTGTATACTGCAAAGCGCGGAGCAGAAATATTCATTATTGACGCGCTCAGCGCGTCAACATGTTTATAACAAAAATGAAAGCCAAAGTTATAAGGTTAAAAAAGAAACAACGGCGGCATGTCTATTCTAAATTGCTGTAGTTTACTGGTACATAGCAAGCTCACACGCCCGTTAAGCAAAATACGCCCTATAAAAAACACCACGTCAACGGGAAACATATTTTTCCGCAGCTTGTTCTAAGCCAGATATTATCGACAAGCGCATTTTTCAACGGGCAATACTTTATGAATGCAATTTTTTATATATAGTAAGATTCCGCTTAAACAATCAATATATCCGCAGATGCACCATAGGAAGGCTTGAATTTTTTTGCTGTTAACGTTTCTTGCTATCGTCAAAATCATTCGCTATTTGTTTTCTAAGGCAGCCTTAGTTACTCGAAGCGAGCGACGGACAACCATTGAAAGAAAGATTTGCTTCCCATCGGAAGAATGGACAATTCCCTTCAATATTTCCATAACAGTACGCTACAATATTCCACAGTTGCCTAGCAATTAAAACTGATGTCCAAGAATCCTGGGCATGCTACCACATCGTATAATTCAGAATTTAAGAGCTTGGGAATCGGGAGTCAATAAACACGGTGCATGCTCCTAAACGCAATAATTTCATTTTATGCGCACATTCGGGATTCCATACCAGGTGCGTATTGTTTGTGCTTAGTGTTCCTGCGGTTACCATGCTTACACCTGGCTTTCGGAGCAACGAATTGCGCCGCTTTTATTGGTCTTCGTGTTTTACTCTTATTGGCCCGTTCGAAAATAATTCTTGTAATCGTAAACGCCTTCTGGTGAGCAGAATATTCATAGAATTATCAAAACGCGTGCAACCGTTCACCTTGCCTTGTAATCTGAATGCGGAAATATGTTATTTAATAGCGCACGACATGGCTTAAGGACGCCCAGCAAGCGTCATAGAGTGAACTGATACTACAGCACAGAAAATACAAATATTGACATGGATATAATTGCCACGGAACACTCAGTAAACTAATTCTTTTCAGTGTGCCTCCTCTATTATCAGTAGACAAAGAATGCATTGAAGTTAAGGAGTTTTAAGTGGCACCATAGCACACACCGAGGTCCTTCGAAGTGCTTGGTGAGGGATGTGCCCACATACGAGGTGATGCCGTTCTAGCCCAATATTTATTTTCATTCTGGGCGCCAGAAAATTGTTTGCTCCGGGTTACGGAATGAAAACCCTGACGCTCAAGCGGGCACAGTACCGCCACTTGGGCTACTCTACTTGTAAC
>NC_135499.1:131652781-131720281 GCF_052857255.1 Amblyomma americanum
GAGTCTCTTCTTATGTGTCACGTGAAAAACATGCAAGTGACCTGCCTCGCGAAGCCGTTAACAATAGAATATACGTCATCAACTTCGCAACTTTAAAAACGGAGGACAGACACAACCGATGAAAACTGTATAGTTCTCACCGTTAGGGGTTGGATTATTAGGCTTAAAGAGAAAAATTAGCTGCGGTTTAGCTACTACTGAGCCTGGTTAGAGAACGAAAGCTGAAGTGTATCTGGCAACTCCTGCTTCCGCGATTAGTTAACTCTGTCTTGTGGCCGATTGCAGGTCGTACTCCAGAGCCAGCAAGGCATGGCGTACGTTCAGTCAAAGACGGATTGCAAGAAATGAAGACGTCGTACGTTCAGTGGTTTTGAAGCGGAAGCTTCACTACGCTAGGTAAAGCCGATTTCACCGTGCGTTGACGGTTGACCTTCAAGTGAGCCAGTGGTCAAGTGTGGCTATACGCCTTACCATATGTGGTCCACCGTGGTGTCGCACCACTTGACCTTTGATCTTTCCATTCGTCGGTAGAGGGCGGTAGAATAGGCCACAGCGTTCATTGGTTGACCAACCCCCCCCACCCCACCCCCCCCCCCCCCCCCCCCCCCCCAATCTCGCGATCAACCACTAACCACAAAGTTACAATCGGCCACAAAACAGATTAGCAAAGTGCGGAAGCAGGAGCTGGAGTACCGGGGTTCGAACCCGACCGCGGCGGCCGCGTTTCGATGGAGGCGAAACGCAAAAGGCGCCCGTGTGCTGTGCGATGTCAGTGCACGTTAAAGATTCCCAGGTGGTCGAAATTATCCCGGAGCCCTCCACTACGGCACGTCTTTCTCCCTTTCACTCCCACCTTCATCCCTTTCCTCACGGTGCGGTTCGAGTGTCCACCGATATATGTGAGACAGTTACTGCGTCGTTTCCTTTCCTCAAAAACGAATTTTCAAAGTGCTAATGCCTATCTATAGCGCACACTTCTTGTAAGACCTGGTTCGGCCGGCCACATTTTGAAAGGAGTTTACAACTTAGGCGACAGGGTTAATCTTCTGCCAACAGTTCACTTCGTTATGAGTCTAAACTCTGGCTCTAAACTTTCTTATCTGCTCATGGGAGAACAATGCGAGGTTTTTTTTTTATCTTGATCACCGTTTGTGGTATATCAACAATATTGATAGCTCTAATGAAAGTATAGAAGTAAAAGTCATCTAGCGTCGCCAACCTCCTATCTCTAAAAGAGTACGCAAATCCTAATGAAAAACAGGCATTGCTGACCACGCCGGTAAGTTGTCGTAGTTGACTGCTCCACCCATAGGCACAAAGTATCAACGGGGTTTACATGGGAACCTAATCGAGCGAAAGCGAGCACGTGGGAGCGACAGAACAATGATGCAATCGTGAACCGTCACATTCTATTGCACATGCGGGCGGCATCGGCCTCAGCATGCCATTTGCTGACTCATTCCATTGTCCTCTCATGCATTTGCTTCAGTGGACAATAACCAGAGCATGGGATGCGCCAAAGTAGGGGCGCGATACGGAACTGAGTCATCAGGAAGTGGGCCCAGATAGAGGCAGTTTTAATGCCATCGCCAGCAAAGCCCCATGCAATATGTTCATTGTACGTCAACAGCTGCATTTTTTTATTGAACACCGTCCAGCAAGTCATACCTCGGATTGAGGTCAAAGTGGAGTTGATAAGTCAAACGAGTTATGAGGCCATGGACATTTTTAACTTGACAGAGATACAGATGCCGTCATCTCACGTGATTGACCGGGAGAATGCCATTAAAGAATAACAAAGGAAACGTTTCGTAATCGGTGCTAGTCAAACATTGTGCATAATATACCAATGTAAAGGTGGAGTCAATTGCACTGGCGATTCCGTTTATTTGGCGAAGCGTCGAGAAACCACGGGGCGAGAAGCTCTCTTAGTAGAAGGAGAATGAACTTATTTACGTCTTTACATGTTAGTACAGATTTAAGAATGCCCCACTGCGATGCTGAACCCCTGGGTTTTAAGCCATGTAATGTCCCTAGGTCCCTAGGCAAGGAATCGGTTGTCCCTGGACACGGGATAACCGAAGAGCACAAATTGCCTTTTTTTTTCCACACGACACCATAAAGGCCCGCCCCCGAATTCCTGCCCGTACGCCACTGCACGTAGACGCCCACACCACCAGTCTTTCGTAGGCAACCACAGTTTCTCAAGCTGCAAAACTGAAGATCTTGCTCCCGGAGTGTCCGTTGGTATTGGCGTGCGTCAATAGATCTCCTCCACAGCGGTCTGTATGTTTATTTAAACTAGAGGGTTTCGGTAAACCGACTCACATACGTAGCCGGCGATGGTTTTGTCAGTCTTCAGTCGCGGCACCTTGGGTAGACCTCCGTTTCGAGGGTAGCCTCCGGTAGCTTCTGCCGCATTTGCTATCCGACACCACGCGAAATGGTGCTCCGTGTATGGTGACAGCCCTCGCTGAGGCGTGCTTGTTGCGATCCGCTTCTAAATCTCTCTAAGGTGCCCTTGGCATCAAGGAGACGCACCGGCGCCTTCGCAGACATACAGCTCAGGCAAAGAAAAGCCACGAGATCAGTTCATTCTTTCCTAATTTTACCCGCTTTAGGCATGTAATTACGTAATAGAAGTACGGTATGCGAAGTTAAGATGGCCTGTCGCTTCGGGTCTAAGATCACACGCGATTGTCACTCTCAGATAAAGAGAGTGTCATAACAGACTCTAATATGAGTTCCCTAAAAAGGTGTTAAACACAACTTGCTCTCCTTTAACCGAATGAATGAACACTGAAAAATGCTGCACCAGAAAAAACTTGCACCTAAACTATTCATGACTTTTCAAAAGTCCGATGATTTTCTAGATAAAACACAGCAAAAAAAATAGTAATACTGCGGAATCCCAGGGTAAAGTTTCAATGTTATCTAGTGATATTTAAATAACCGTCGGTAACACATTAATTACACTAAACTACGCATCCCCAGTAGAAAAAAATCGTTATTAGATGTCGCGCTAGCCATTAGTTGGTCCTTATTCGTTTAACATTCGCATAAACGATATTGAGGAAATGTATTCGTCTGTGAAATTTGTGAGTTACAATGATTCCATTATTTTGTATATTAGCGAATAGTGTGTTTTGATACCTCTGTGTTAATAAAATTCTTTGTTAATTAGATATGAGGACTGCATATAATTGTCTCACTATTGACACAAAACGAAACTGTTATTTTTCGCGCCACCCAGGAAGAAGGTTATCAAACGCAACGTAGTTCCAAATTGTCCGATTCAAAAGTTGAAATGTTTAAAGCATCACGTGTTTTCTTCTCTTAACATATTCTATGCTACGACCAGGCCGACCTTGTCACCTCTAAGCGGCCAAGTATAATTGGGCAGCTGTTCAAAAATTGCGAACCACTTCCTGTTAAAACAATAATTCATTTATTAGTCATTTTTATAATAATGCATAGGTTAAGAATGTCTAGTACCAGGTACATGCAAGTGATTTAACAAATATTAGCACGGTATTAAGGCTCAAAAAGTAAGATCATTGAATAATAATTTCTGATATCGCATCGGACTACCCCACTAGTCAATTATAAACTGGGAACAATTTGATCAGTATTACTTTTTGCAGCCGTCGCTCATTCAGGGCATTAGTAATTGAACGGATAAAGGAAACCAAAATCGTGATCAGTATGTCCGACATACCGCTTAGGAAAACAGATATGTCAAACGACGAGCTGAGCACAGGATAGTCGGGCCAACAAGAACTACAGGAAAGCAATGTTGTGCTGCATAGTTCGTCCGACCCTTAATAATGCGATGTGGAAATGTGTTGAATTTGAAGTTCTGCACGTGACGGATGCTATATATCTATATCTTTTTCAGTCTTGCAAAATAGTATACGTAAATTTTATCATTACTGCAGTGATATATCTGTACCTACATTTGGTTACTGTTGCTCTATGATTAGCTTTGTTATATTATCTAAAAAAAACTGCTCAGAGCTCTATGAGCAAACCTGCATAAAAGTGGGCACAACTCTTGCCTCTTATGTACAAATACATGACCCTTCAATTATCTATGCCAATTACTATTATCTATGGCAGAGTGGAACTCGTTACCGGCTGACATAGTTTCTGAAACTGAGCCTATCACATTTCCAAACAAAACTTTCATCGCACCTTGGCCTACAAAATTCACCGTGATATTTTCAGTATTGTTGAAGCATTAAGTCTTATACGCTCAACCTATGTATCTTTCAGCGACTGCAGTGATGTGTACTTGCAATTTGTATATATAGTTATTCTTTGTATTTGTTAACTACTGTGTGCCAATAATCTGTATTGTGTTGTTTTCATGCCCTCCCCCCCCTATGTAATGCCCAATTGGGCCTTTAGGGTATTTAAATAAATAAATAAATAAATAAATAAATAAAATTGTCCTAGTGAAATTTTAAAGGGAGTTTTGTCAAGCTATCTGATGCAGCGTTAACAACCAAATCCTAATGTACTTGCTGTCAGGGAATCAACAAATTGCTTGAAAAGAATGATTCAAATAACACTCAAGTTGAACTTAAATGACTGATATTGTGACAAGCAAACATTCGCTCTACAATGCAACGGTGAAGAACGAAAAAGGATCTTCTAGAGTATGAGACCAAAGGACTAGTACTGCAAAAGTGTTGTAAATAAAATCTTTCAGTGGCGATTGCTTGCTTTTCGGTCATCCTAAGAATGCAGTCTTTACGGTCGTTTTCTGCCGCACGTTACTTTCACCAAAGTTAACCATGATGAAACGAAATCAGCCACATTTTCTGTGTCTTCGAGACTTCTCAAGTTGAATTTTAATAGTTTCAGAATCAGCTAAAGGCCCGAAGGCGATATGTTGGGGATGCAGATATCACTCGAACACAAATTTACACAAAAATTAGGGACTAACAATTTGATTGATGCGGAAGAAATGCGATAGCATGCTTCTTTCACTTGGCAGTCAACTACAGTTCCGATCTATTCCAATCCTGAGTTCATTGTCTTTTACTCCTCCGTATAATCCAATTCTGATTTTCTTCCAATTTCGGCTATGTAAATAGGCAAAATGAGTCCCACTCATAGATCGCGACGTGCCCTCATACCGCTACCAGCACAGTGGTGCAGTGGAGGAGCGGTTAAGTGATGCACAACTGCATTGGCAGGTGGCTGTCTCAAACAGAGCCCCCGGTACGGCTTGTGAGACACAGGTTGCTTTCCCGAGCAATTCAAGAAAAAGTATAGCTGCCGAAAGCTTCATTTTTTCACAGATAGTTCTTAGGGAGGCTGCATATTTTGCACATTGACCTGCTCTTGTCCGAGTAATTTTCTTCTTAGTCATTTCCATTTTTACTGAGTCATTCCTCTTGCAGCGTCTCCCTCTTCTCCCCTACAGGTGACCCTAAAAACATTACAGACATCATACGAGCAGTGGGAGGCAGCCCTGATCAGCAATGGTCCTGGAAGACCAGTGTCGCGTCATCAGACTGGTCCAGGCATCCGCCCAAGCCACCGGAGTCCTGAACTGAGGAGTCCGCCTACCTGACTCGTAGAACACTTCAATGAAATAATAAATGTTTTATCTCTCTCTCTCTCCCCTACAGGTGGACTGGAGAAAGGGAGAGGGGAATGGTTGACAGGTGGCAGGTGCAGAGGGGCAAATCCCCCAAACACCACCTAGCAGGTGGACACAGACACCGACACACAGTACACAGACGCCGACGCCGCAGGAGAGCTTTCGCATGCATGACCCTCCTAATGCTTTAGCATTCAAAACGAGGACTTCGCATTCCACGTCTAGCAATAGCTTCTATCATCATTGCACGCCTTTGCCGTAGTATGGGAAGCGTTTTCAGCAGAAACGCTATGCAGGCCGCTGCAAAAGCAGCAAAAGGCGATGCTGACTGAGATGCTGCTCAAGAGCTGGCGAAATGTCTTCGCATGAGAAGTGTTGTTTTATTTGTTCGTTTTCTTCCCATCAGCGGGAGAAGAATGATCAACTCCCCGGCGCGGTACTCCGTTTCTTGGTGTTGTTAAGAGAGAAAACGAAGACTGTTGTTTCCAAGAGCCGCATGCTTGCCCTTTGACACTTATGTAAACAGTCGTTTATGTTGTCGAGAACTGAATTTTCCAGCGCTTGTGGATCAGGCATTCGTAACGTCAGAGGCAGTTGAGTGCTAACGCAACAGCAGCGGTAGCTCGCGGTACACGAAGTCTTTCTGGTTAGCAGGATGTCTCGGTTCGATCCTTTCCATTTCTGCCGCATTTTTACAGAGGTGGAATGCCATAAAAAAAAAGCGCTGACGCTTTGTTGACGTCAGCGGCCGTTAAAAATCCTAGGCAGACAAAATTGATCCACTTCCTTTCGCTAGGCTAAGTGCCATAATAGACGTTTTTAGCATAGCGGAGACGTACTAGCGTAGACGTATACCCGGTTTACCGGATGTCCGCTGCGCACGAGCAGTGACCCTCCCTGGCCCCAACAATGATACTGCGCATGCGCAGGAGGGGTCCGGTAATTCGGCATACGTCTTGACCCTCCCTGACCCCAACAATGATACTGCGCATGCGCAGGAGGGGTCCGGTAATTCGGCATACGTCTTGACCCTCCCTGACCCCAACAATGATACTGCGCATGCGCAGGAGGGGTCCGGTAAATCGGTATACGTCTTGACCCTCCCTGACCCCAACAATGATACTGCGCATGCGCAGGAGGGGTCCGGTAAATCGGTATACGTCTTGACCCTCCCTGACCCCAACAATGATACTGAGCATATGCAAGAGGGGTCCGGTAAACCGGTATACATCTACGCTAGTACGTCTCCGGTTCACTAAAAACGTCTAATGTAGGCATAGCGCTGCGAGACAGAAACTCACTATTTAATTAACTCAGCTTCTACCTGCATTGACTTTGCCAGTGAGTTTCAGCTGTAGGCGTCTTTATTTACAAAAACTTGAGGTGAAATATTGTACCTTAAGCAAAACTCGCTCACCAATGAGCAAAAAGGACATTCTCAAAAACTGTGACGTCACCACGATTTTATTCATTAATGCGCTAGCGTTAGAAGGGTCTGCGCAAGCGGACGCGGCGACCACCTACACTTTCTCTGACGTCACCGCGAACTATGTGACGTCATCAAAACCTGTCCACCGAGGCGGGTGGCAACCCGCCCACCGGACTATGAGCAAACCGCACACCGTAGCAGGTGACAGTTAAATTAATGACTGGTCGCGAGAGGTTGTCCGCGAACCGGTGGCGAACAAGCCGAACCGGTGGCTGCGCTTGAACCAGCCACCTGCCGGAGCAGTGGCGCATTACTTGGCCGCTTGCATCACTGCGCCAATGGAATGAGGAATACCAGCGATCTATGATATTCAGTAAAAAAATGCCCTATTCCGCCTATACGGACATTAGCTACAACAAAATTAGCAGCAACAGAAAATGCTAACGCATTCAAATGATCCATCGAAGACAGCCTAGGAGATTTTAGTGCTCTAGAACCTATAGTGGCCATTCCCCGCTTTTAGCCGCTGTGTGTGTGTTTGAAGCCTGTTTTGTGGCAGGCTGCTCAGCTGCCCACCGAGCGGTGGCCAACCTGCATAGCTCACCTGGCCACCACTCGGTGGGTAGGTGAGCAGCCTACCCACCGTGTCAGGCGCCAGCTCGTGAGAAGCTGCTCAGGAAGAGCAACCTGAGTTGCAACCCAACCCAAGCAACCCAAGTCCCGCCGATTCCAGCACTTGCCACAGAAGGGCAGTGGCGCATCATTTGACAGCTTTTTCACTGCGCCAGGAGCGGTAAGAAGACCCCCAAGGATCTATGAATGAAGACAATGACCAATTACGCATATCTGAGCATTAATTAACCCATTATTGCTATCCGAAAAACGCCATTCGTGAAGACTGGATCTGAACACCGGAACCGAAGTGAATCATATCTCGCTCGCGCACCTAATTTGCACATAGCCTAACTACGCAAATCGAGCACCATTTTTTGCACTAAGGATCTATAACCTTCCCCTGGAATTCGCGGCATTTTTAAATTGTATATGAATGTCATGTTGCTGATCAATCACCGGCTGCTACATCTGCCCTGTAGAAGACATAATTTTACATTTAGATGCGTGATAAATTCTGATCACGAAGTGAGCGTCGCCCACGTTGAAGGTCATATCGACTTTCATGTACTTATATTCATAAGACGCTAGAGGCCAAAGGCCCATATATGTGAGGGGCATACAAGATATGCGCGAAAATAAAAATGCAAGAATTGCCTCAAAATGAGGCTCCGGCGTTACGAACAGAACTCTCCTGCATTCAGTACCCAATTTTCGACTCATCGATGCATTGCGGCCCCTCATAGCGATAGTAGTACAATGAACTTTCTCTAGGTACAAATGCGACCAACATGCTAACGGGGCACGCTTAGATGTTGGAACTTTTCTCATCATTCCATCGCAAAAAAGTGCAGGCATCCTGAGTTTATACGTGAGTGCGACAGCGGCATTTTCTAGCATATCTAAACAGTGCCTTCTGACTTTTCGCTGCGTAAAGCGTCAGAAAAGCTTGCTTGCCGAAGTGCGTTCGATGCGGTTTTGGCCGTGAATGTAATGGCTTGTCTGTAGCCGACGCAGCATACGTCGCAATTAATTAAATCACAAATTTACGCGTTAGTTTGCTGGCAATTGATGATGATGATAGTTTTATTGGATTATAATGGAACAAGGGAAGTAGAGCCAAACAGCGCAAGAGCTGACGTGTTTCGTCTGCACGAACTGGGATCGGTGACCTATTTTTCCAGAACATTTCACGCAAGACCAGCGAATAATTAGTACTTTTTGAAAACCCCTGGGTACCTGGCGGCGTTGGGGATCGAACCTTGCACTCCTGCACACAGATTCTGGGCAATGTTAAGGTGACATTTAAGGAGATTTGTGAGCGCGGGTACTGTCGTGGAAGTAGAGAGGCGGGGGCAAGGTGAAGAGTTTTTCAAAGAGGGAAAGAGCTTCCAAAGCTGAGGGCTATTTTATGTCAAGAAATTAAGTGCCCCCTACTGAACAATCAATGAGCGCTATTCAACAATTTAACACTTCATTGTAACGGTCCGCGAAAATTTCTTGGCCTTATCCTTACATGCTAATTATTGCACCGATGTGAATAGGCTTGTGAATAGACATGAACAGGAACAAATAAAACGGAATTGTAGAGCAGCTGCACTTTTTGGTGTAAATTGGTCCTACATCTGTCGCTCATATTTCTATAGTTATGTGCCCCAGCGCATGCATTTTGTTTTTTTTTTGGGGGGGGGGGGGCAGAAATTGAAAATCTCACTCCGTTTGGTCCGAAGGGGGCCGCTCAAACGTGCTCACAGTTTTGCCGTGCAAATATGTTCATTTTCAGAAAGCGCATACGGTAGATCCAGTGTTCAGCATCCTGGATTATGGTCCAAGAACTCTCACCGACTCGTATGAAAAGCCAACTGTAGAACACACAGGGCAATGCGTTCAGGAACGTCCGGCCCTGAGCCGAGCAAAAGTGACGCGCATTCTGTCAGTGAATTGTTACTGCGCAGCACATGTTGTAACCCTCTCCTGCCTGGACAGCGCTGCTGCCTGCAGTGCATGTAAATATTTGTAAAAGAAATCTCCACAATGCCGTAAATAATTTTTGTCGCACTTATATACAGAGTCAACTACGTGTAAACAACAAGTAATCTTCCGTACAGTAATTGCCAAAAGTAACCAGGCTGCATGGTTTGGTTCTCGTTCGTATAGCAGAGCCCTTATGGCTTCCCTGCAGATCAAAGAGGTCTTGGAAGATGAGGACAAGCGTTCTCCTTACCACAAAGAGATTTAGAGCTTGAAGTCTGGCATGAGGGCTTCAATATGCTACTGAAAAGCAAACCGTGCAACCTGGCTACTTTTGGCAAAGGCTGTACACCCTTGTAAATAACTATACAGCCTATCCAGTTAACTCCTGGGCCATGTATTGTTTCCAGCTTTGCGCTGCCCGCGTTTGAAATCTCTCTACAGTGAGAGTAACTCTAGTTCTTATCCCTAAGGAGCTTAGAACTTCCAAGGATGCCTGAAAGCCTCACAGCAGAGCTTAGAGGCATGCCTTTTGGGTTCTATACTTTTGACAAAGTCTGTATATGAACTCTGGCACAGACGTGTTCTGCGCTGGGGTAGGTTTTATATTCCACTAAGCTTGTGGGCGTACTACTGCAAGCTCACGTCATTCGCAAAGTCGCCGATTGAATTGAAGATCTCTTTGGTGGCAGCCCATTGGCTGCCTTATTTGGCTGAGCAGCAGGAACAAATCGCTTGGGGCAGCCGCAGAGTGCACCTCATCTAATCCCAGCAAACACTGTGGGCATCTCTCCGTCATGGGTGAATACATTCATCAAGGAAATGTTTTTGCAGGAAGTGCTGCTTAACCTGTTCCAATTTGAGATATGTGCCATTATAAAGGCTGATCTATGAATTAATTGGCAATGTCATCACATTTCAGTTGTCTGGACGTGTATATATGATAACCAAATGCCAAATTATGTGACTTCATTCAAAAGGTGAACAGGTTTCCAAGTGTCGTTACGCGTTGCAGTTGTGTTCCTTAGGAGCCACTGTCACTCGTCATCCAGTACAAGAACAAGCAAGCTATTCTTCGGACATGGCAATGTTGAGCGAGCAGCGCACATATTCAAGACCGGGCACGGTATGAGAGGCTATCCTGTGTGCTGTCTTGTGTGTGTGTGTGCATTTAGCGCCAGTTTTCCATGCCTGAATAATTACAAAAACTTGCCCGGCAACATGTTCTACTCAAGTAAGCTATTCTTAATGCCTGTCTAATTAGATATATTATACTAATAAGACCATTAAAAACACTACAAACGCCTTCAATAGCAAATCGCAGGCTGTTCTGAAAAATCGCTGAAGGGTGCAGTTTATATTTTAAGCATAACCTATTCCCAACTTCCTTCTCATAAGCGAGTGTAGAGCGCTAAGCACCGAAGGAGCCAAAGTCTTCGGTATTATGCATGAGTCCAGGGCTTCAGCTAAAGAGGGGACGCACTAAGGTAGGACGTATACCACACTAGCCGGGTGTCTGGGGCGCATGCGCAGTGATAGGTTGGCGGATCCACCTAGCAATCGCACATGCGTTAGCACGTATCCGCTGGGCTAAAACTCAAATTTTGGCATGCCATGCCAGCAAACAGTAGAAGGGAGTTACTAGAAGCGCGTTATTCAAAACAGGTGCTTTTACTGCATACCTTTCGACATTCGCGCGCTTTCTTCAGAGCACGGAAATTAAATAACCTCTTCGATGGAGGTAACGGTGCAGAAAGAACGTCTTGTGAAGCTACCTTTGATGCCTTAAAACTCTATAAATTAAAGCTTATTGTTTCTGACATTCGGGCAGCCAGTTCACGTCACAAAGATATTGCTTGCTTCAAGAGGCAGTCAAAAATGCCTACTCAGTTCCGGCGTCGCATCATGGACGCCTGTATGCTATAAATGCGAATTAGGAGACGCGAGAGTATCACGCATGTAAGTGCGGCATTTCTTTAATTAGAGCGCACCTTATCGCTTGTTGTTAATGATACTCATATCTACGCGCGTTCAAACGCATAACACTCTGTGCTCGTAGAGGTGCAGTCGCATGATAATAAGGCCATTGTGCTTCCAGCTCGCTGCGCTCACTGAGCGATCCCGATCCCCCCGCCGCGATCCCATGGAATGCAGTGACGTTCTTCGCTCTCTTTGACGTCGATTACCGCGGTATTTTGGCGCTGTGTGCAACGCGGGCGGACGCGTCACGTACAACACGCGCTACGGGATGGAAAATGCTCGGCAGAGATCGGGCACCGAGGCTACAGCCGCTGTTCTATCTTCTCGCTAAAAGGTCGCGGTCCGCAGGTTTATTGTATCTTTTTTTTGTTTGTCTTTGTATCATTTTACAAGACAAGTGCGACAAGCTGTGAGAAGAAAAAAAAACACGGTGACATTTCACACGTGATGTCGCGAGTGTCGCGAGACCCTATGACGTCCGGCGACAAACAGCCGCAAAGAAAGCAAATAAGGTCGCGAGGCGCTGCCGCAGCGCGCAGGAAATGAGAAAAGTAGACGAATGCAATAACAAAACCATGTAGGTATGTATACAAGCAACTTTTTCCCAGAGCAAATCGCAAACCACGGCCCAACAGATGCAGAACAGCTGCTCGCGTATCCGACGCTATAATCGGACCGCGAACCCTACAGGATGTTTATTTCGAGACACTAGACTCAGTGGAACGTTACCACGACGTGCATGGGCTCGGCTATTGTGAGTTCGAGGTTTCTAAATTCCCCGCAGTGAGCGTCTAAATTTGCAGTTTTTCTCCAGTTACCAGAGAAAATGGATTTGATAACCAGGCTGCAGCCATTCCATTAGCGCGTCGCCGCGCCCCGTACACAACGCGAACACGAGAGGCAAGAGCGCGCGCGCGCGCACTTTCTTCCGTTTCAAATTTCCCGCGACGATAGTGGACGACTTACGCTCGGGTTCACGTGGTAGACGAGTCGCGGCGACCATGGCCACGATATGTGTCGGTTCATCATGTCCTTGAAGGCGGACTGCAGAGAAGACGCCACAGTACCGGGTTTGCTGCCTCCCTGCGGCTTGTCCTGGGTATCCATTCCCTACACCAACCGCAGACCGGCACAACACGAGCACACCGCAAAATCGCGCGCCGTATCAGAGCGAACAAGCACGGCCTCTACGACACGCACCGCAATCACAAACACACGCGGCACACTGCAGAGATGCCTGCACGCTATAGTTCCGGTCGGACCTCCGTGGTTCACCCGCTCAACGCAGAAAAACACTGCACGCAGTGACGACAGAGCTCGAGGAGTGAAAACGAATCTGGGAGCAGGTGCGGAGTGAGTAGATGTGGTCGTCGACGACGCGCTATTTGGGAACCAAGTGTGCCGGCTACTAAAGCGCCAAGACTCACACCACAAACGCGGTATCACGTTGGATCTCAAGCACCGCAGGTCCTCACGACCGAAGCACACGGAGCAAGAGCCGCAGCAGCTTTAGCGGCTGCGGAGTCGTAGGAGTAGCAACGGCGGTGGTAGGCAGCAGGTGTCTCACATGCCTCAGAGACAATCGGGCGCAAGCATTTCGCATTTTCCCAGCGAGCCGTGATCGATGTGGCCACGCTTGCTGCTGCGGCGGCAGCACCGCCCTCGCTCCCAAGAAAGGGCTCGCTCTTCGTCGCAGCTCACGGCGCGTGCAGTAGCAGCAGGCGGCCCTCCGGCTGTAGCCGGCACGCAGGCTCGAGCGCACACACAGGGAGAGAGCGCGCACTTGCGCGGAAGCCCGATCGCTATATGCCTGCGTGCCCCACAAGTCAATGCAGCGACGGGAACAGCCGCAGCCGCGGCGACGTGTCGGCGCTGCTCGGTGAGCGTGTACGTCGCAGCAGCGGTCTTTTTCCTACCGGCCGCTGCCGCAGGAGTGTCCAGTTGGCCGGCGCGGCGTCGCTGTCCGCAGTCGTCGGCCAGCAGCGGTGAACGGAGCGAGGGCTTGGTCTCCTCTCCCGACAACACAACGTCGCTGCGTATCCGGCCTCGCAGTGCGACTACGCGTCCACAGCGCGCCAGCCAGCTGAGCGACGTGGGGAGGAATAATAATAATGGAGACCGCGCCTGTTGAGAGGAGGGAAGCGCTTGATCCCTTCGCGCACTATAGTGGCAGTACGGCGCGCTTATCGGGCCGCGTTCTGGGGCGGTGGGCGTCTTTATCGGAGTTTCGCGACTGCCGCGAACGCTGAAGCGGCCGGGTCGAGCTTGAAGGTTGTACGGATCGTGCCCCGCAATTCTCGCCGCAGTTAGCCGCGGGTGATACGCGGGTTTGTGGGAGTAGAAACCACTACGTCGTGCATGTGGATGTTCTCGCTGGATCACTCGGATGACCTCGGTTTGGAAGTTACGGATTCTGGAGCGGGGATTTGATCAGGAGATGGTCGAGACAAACGGTAGACGCAGGAAAGTGAGGTAATGATGCTTTTCTGTGTCTCCCCGTGCCTTGCACGCAGCGAAATAGTCAGCGATTTCACAATAAAGCTGCTGCAGAGCGTAGAATATGGCAGAGGTGTATCCTTGGGATGGTCTGAGTTCGGGGACCACACGGGTGACGCGTTTGAGGTCCAAGTTTGGTGCTCGAAGAGCGATGCATGCAGGAATTTGCTTAGAGTACTTCCTTTCTTGGTGAGGCGCTCATCCTTGAGAATGCGTCGACATAGGTTCAGACGGGAGAATTTTAACCAGACGTGCTATCGAGGCGCTCTATCTGCTTTAAAGTCTCGGCGCTTCTGAAGGCTGTTGGCAATAATTTTCGCAGGCTACACGGGATGCTCGGAGCCGCTGGACACCAATTACGCCAACCGATGCCTATAGGGAACGCTTCAACGGCAGGCGCCAGACGTTGTAGCTTACGCCTTGTTTTCGCACCACGCCTCAAATTGACGCTTCCATTAGTGCATCGCGGCAAGAGGACATCGCGTGACATGCCGAACAAAAACAAACGACGTATTCACAAGTTCGCCCTCCAAGCAAAAGGCGAAACTTCTCTTCAATCACGCGCAATATTATCTGACGTTTCGGCTTCACCGCGGCCATCCAAACCGTCTTAACTTGGCGTTCGTGTTTTCACCTCACGGGAGCCAAGAAAAACGAACGAAAGTACATGCGCTCCGTTCTGCTGTATCAGCTCACAACCATCACGATAATCACGAATGAACAAAGAGCATATTCATGTCCAAGACAGACCACCGTCACAACCACGAAGCAGGCATGCCAGGCGTCAGAGCACCGCTATACCATCGACGCACGCACGTCCACACTCACACGCGCTCAATTTCTTCGTTGTCTCATCTACGCGCAGCCGTAGTCCTTTGAACGAGGGCGAGAGGCAGCGCGTGGAAAGGATCGCCGAGGCCGAACGCGAAGAGCGCAGCCTTCTCCGCTTCCTCCTACAACTCCCTGCACGCCCGCAACGCGCGGAAACGGAGAGCGGCGACACTCGCGCAAAGGCGGCTGGCCGAGTCAGCGACTGAACAAACTGCCGTGGCACCGTCGAAACACCTGCATCTTCGGCCCTTTGAGCGCTCGCGCGTTTTACATTTGCCGCATTTCCTTTTCCTGCTGTTTGCTGTTTCTTTTTCTCGCCACTACGTGCTGCGTTCGCCGGAGAAATGCAAACATATTTCGGGCACACAGAGAAGTACCGCGTAAGGACAAAGAAGCCGTAAATTCGGCCTGCTCCCGGACAACCAAACGAAGCGCGGTGCAGTTTTCTCGGCATAACAAGAAAGGAATGATGAACGCGAGCATTCACGGACGCGCGCCTGCTGGCTTGCAATTCCCCTTCAGAGCCCAAACAACAGCAGCACCCACGGGATTTCAAAGCCCACGGGGGCATTTTCCTCTTTTTTGCCTCATGCACGCGGCCAGCTGCGCCAGAGATTTTTTGACAGGCATGAAGAGTGGGTCGGGGAGAAAAATATGCCACGTGACGGTCTCTCAGCACCAAGATGAAGCGTGCGCATAAATTTTCAACTTAAGCCGGGCACTAAGCTCGCGACCGCTTCAAAGTGCGCAGCGCTGATTACTTTCCGCCCAGTGCGCCAGAGTCTCAGAAGGACGCACGATGTTAAGCTGCTCTTTTTAGCACCTCTAGTCGGCGCGTTACGAGTGTCTTAATGTCAAGCAGTCTGCTCTGCGTAAGACCGAAAAAGTTTAAGCTGGTCGTTTGAAATGGGAAAACGCACTGCAAGGTCGATCCGGAATAGTAGACTCTATGTCCTTTTATGAAGCCCTCATGCGAGGCGAACGACATTAGTGGCTGTACACTATGACCTTAGAAATGAACTCTAAAGCGGTCGGGCTTAGTGTTGATGCGAGCAAGTCTCGTTGGGTATTCAGTACAGTTGAGAGCTGGGCAAGTCGGTACATGATTGTAGAAAGAAAACCAGCGCAAAGGACGGAGACACAGAACAGGAACACAGGACGACGCTGGATTGGGTATGCTTGTTGCTGATTGCACGCTTTAATTGACACGCTTAAAACTGCTTATTAGTGACGCTACACGACCGGTGACATAGACCGACTAGCACATCACCTAAATTAACACATATTGCTGGTCAATAATTGCTACACTCACTATGGATAATTAGTGTGAAGTAGTCGGAGTTAGGCAAGCTAAGCGAGACGCCGTGGCAGCATGTTCTGAACTGAATCGAGCAGTTCGCTTTAACCTACTAGTACTGACACAATGAAGAATTCTGTATATAAAGTAGTCTGTGTAAAAAAAAAAAAACTCTTCGTACCTTTTTCCCCAGTGGCTAATCACTGCGCAGCTTGTGCACTTCATCAGCTTTAGCATTCTCTAACTGCCTCACTCGAAGACGAAACTCACACACCGTTCCAGAATTTCTAATAGACTAGTGCATAAAATTTTGGGGTGATAAAAAACGACTCCACCTAATTTGTCATAAATGCGTGTCATGAAAACTCTCCTATGATTGATTGAGCGCTGCTAAGGGAAAATGATGTTTCTTGACACCAAGTGCGCCGGTAAGCACGAAATTTAAAAGCTCTATTTCATCTTCCTAATACTGCATTGCGCACAATGAGAGGAGGAAAATGACATACGGTAGGTAAGATCGGTTTGTTGCTTCGACAGTTGCAATGTAAGTTGTAGATTCAACATCAAATAGAAAAGTATCATGCAATAGCCCCCCCCCCCCCCCCCCAACCACCAAGAAAAAAAAAGAACTGATGACCAAAATAAGTCGGTAAATGCTGCTTTCTGCTGCGAGCATATTTCATGCTAAATCATTATGTCCGAAGAAACGCTCGGTGAGCCGGCATAGATTCACACCCCCTCCCCTCTTTCCCAGATCGTCATACAAATGGATGAATCGTTTCCCATGCAAACCATGCGATCATCCTTCAACTTGCGCTTGACTACGACGAGCAAGCGGCCCGGTTCCGTGAACGCAGAGCTGTCTGAATGTGGAATGTTCGGCTGCACAGTAGAGGTAGTTACCTAGTGCAATTCGTTACATTGCATACTCACTACAATGCGACGCCACGCTCAACAAATAATCCTATGTGTAAGAGCATTTTTTAAGCCATAGTTACACTGAAGGTCTAGTAGTTAGAAGCGGGAGCAATAATGCACTTAGGCATGCACGTTCACTGCGCTTCCTCACTAAGCCTAGCGACATTAGAATATTTCAATATTTACAGACCCCCCCCTCGGCCCAGTAATAAACATCTTCATCATCGCTAACCCTTCTTATGTTGACTGCCGGAAAACTCGGGGATAGTGAGGATAAATGCAATGAATGCAGGCGGGGTTTTCAAAATATTCAAACATTCCTGCCTCTCTGACTCGCTTTCACTAGAAGTGCTTACTTATTATTAGCTCTCGCTTTGGACAGGTCGGTTTCGATAATAATGACGATGAAAAATCGATCAATTTCATCAATATTTATTTCCAGTGCCATGCATCCGGCAGTCTCCCGGTGAGGACAAAGATGTAGTAAAAAATACTAAAAACACAGAGTATTTCACTGCTTGGTTACGCAGTTTGAAATCACAGAGAAACACGCACGCACGCACGCACGCACGCACACGCACGCACACGAACAAAAATGTGTGCGTGCAAAATCACATAAGACAAACAAAAATCGCGCCACGAAGCCCGAAAATTTGTACCTCAGTTTAAAACCGACATTAAAAAGCAATTAGAGGACGACCGGAAAATTCCGCCCAGTATACGACCACACGAGAGACCGCGATAGAGAACCGTGTCAGGCATTTGATCGAAGGCTGCCTCGCCGCAGTGATGGCCGCGTATCTCCGCTGCCTATGTCAATGCGGGCCCGCAGCTCGCGAGGGCGAAACTAGCAGCTGCTGCTCCGTGTGGGGAAGGAGGGGGGGGGGGGGGGGGACCCTCGTTCGCCTAGCTGTCGCTCTGCTGCTGGCCCTGACTGCCTGTTTGGAAGGGGAAGGGGCGGCACCGGAATGAATATCGCCATTGAACGAACACCTGCCGCCGCTCCGATTCACCTGCGGGCTAGACAAGGGCTCCCGCGGAGCCCCGGGGTTCTCCGGAAAGGAGCTATGCGCCAGGCGCTGCTGTCCGAACCCCCTGAATGCGGCTGCCTTAGTGAGAAGCAGCCCTCTTGGCCTTGTGTACACGCACGCACGAGTCCCGCCAACCAAAAGACGGCGGCTGCTGTTTCCCGAACGGTGGTTCGGCCGGCGCGCGTGCGTGCATTACGTTTCTTTCTTGCGCAAAAAATCACGCGCGCGGCGGTTGTGCACGAAAGATATGCATCGCGCCTGCGTCTCCGCTGGTCTATTGGGCTGCACTCCGTCGACGATTGTTTAGCCTCTCACCGGGATGAATTCCAGGCCTACAGACGCGTGGCAAACCTGTCGTCAACGGTGGCGGCCAGGCTCCGAGCCTGTACTGACGTCCTTATTTGTGTATATGCCCTACAGGTAGCAGGCTCGAGCGGTGATCCTGACGCCTACATTCTGATAAGCACCAGTGCGAGCGCACCAATGCGACGCCTTACGTCATTGCTACGTATTGGTGGGTGAAGTTCTAGGAAGTGTACTAGAGTATGCCACTGGGAAACGCGAATTGACTCGTACAGATGGCGTCTGACTTTTGATCCGTGGGTCGGATTGGATTAAAGTCAACCTCAACATTAAAGTCAACCTCAAGCGCCCGGTTTCCGCTACGCTCCCTAGGCCTATAATCTGTTTACATCCACGTGGCATATTCATAAACGAGGAATTTGTAAAAAAAAAAGTAAAATGCAGACAGAAAGTCGCTGCCTTGGAATAAAAATTTAATCGCTTTTGCGAGGGGTTAGTGCGTTTGTTTTGCCCACTCCGGCATGCCTGAGCTAGGACTGCGTTTGAGCGCCATGTTTAAAATGCCGGGAAAGCAGCAACAACGTCGGTATACGAAGATGTACTGCTGACGTCATGGGTCCGCACGAAAAAGTCTAAAAAAATTGCGAAGTTGGAAGGGAAGAGCGCATATGGTCATACTCTCTTTCGCGCTCCTCATCACGAGCTGCCACTGCACCGAACTAGCGTTTCTAATATTCCCCGCCACCAACGTGGAGTGCTTTTTAAACGCGAACGGGGGTCTGTTTACGAGCCAGCTCTCGGAAGAAGGGCGAAGCTTGAGCGCGGAGTTCCTCGAGTGAAATACCGCGTTTGCGAAAACTCTGCGCGATACTTGGAGAGCCTCCGCCCAGCTGGGACCAACTGGAATTAGTTTTAAAGGTTCTGTAACGTGTGGACCAGCAAGAGCTCACAAGGGCTCACACGGATTTGCTCGGTTCGAGAGGCTCCACAGTCGTTGAAAACAATAGTCGTTTGCGCAAAGATATTAGGTGCATCGTAATAGACTGCGGACGTGAAGTTGTTGGTTATCTTTCTTTTCCTTCCGTAGGCCTCTCCAAATGTGTTGCCATCTCTTCAGCAGTAAGCGCCTCCTGGTGACGGGCGCGATGCTCATGGGTTAGCTCGCAGATAATCAGTGGTAACGAGTCCCTGGTCAATGCAAGCGTTGAAAAGGCATGAAATGACGAAGCCTACATTAACAAAACCACATTTGACTCAGTAAAACATGGCGCTAAACGGCACTTCAGTGCAGCGAAGAAATCCAGGTGGCCCTTCCAGTTCTATGTACTGTCCAGGAGAGAGAAAAAGTGAGAGGGAAATTTGATCTAAAAGAAGCATTTGCAGGAGCTGTGTGGCCGTCGCCACAAGTACAGGGTTGAACCATCCAGGATTGCTAGAAAACTCTGCTCACTGGAGGAAATGTGCGAATATCATTGTTTTCTTCGCTTGAAATAGTAAATGGGTTTCCTTATACACCAATTTTGTTTTTCAGTATTGCTGATTTTCAGGAGGTGTCATGCAATTAACTCCGACATAATTAATCGCTCGCTGCGCGCACAAGCAACGATTGCAATAAACAACAACAAAGTCCCATCCCACAGTTTTGTGCTAATCAGCAAGAAATACAAGACTACAACTCAGGTCTTGTAATTTTTCCGGAAAACAGTGTGGCTTCAATTGGCGATGGCTTCGTTCAGGCCTGCAGACATCTAGATGATAAAAGCTGCCCTTGGTTAAGTGCTCGCTAGGTTTCTGAGCGAAGTATTTGTCAGGAGGATTAGAAGTAGTCTGGGCACTGATAACCCGCAAAAATGCTGTTATGCATAAGCAGTGATGGCACCGAAAATTGCTTCTCTCAAGACACATAGCCAACTACAAGCCAGTATAAGTCCGATTATAGCGCCAAGGAAGCCATTCCTTGCTCATTCAAGAATAATGCTGAATCTTCATAAGAAGAATAAACATGCACCAATCCTCTTTTCGTCGCGTATGCTATCAGGTCTTGAAGCAGCCCTGTGGAACAACCCAAGTTTTAGGGTAGAATGGGGCGAAACGTTACATTTCGTTACCTTGTACCGCCATAAGTTTTAAACGTGGAAACATATTATTGAATTGTTAGGTGGCATGGCCTGCCATACATCGACTGCAATTAGGGCAAGGCTGGCCTATTCTAAAGAGGGAAAAAAACAATACGAGTGAGCCTTAGTGAACGAGACAGCGGTCGCAAAAGAGCGAAATTTCCCACGGCATATTTTTTCAGAACTGTGCAGCTAAACTGAACTAGAATCCTGGATTATCGTGAGCATTCGATTATTACAATTGGTTGTTGGTCTTAACTGATGTAAAGTTTAAGAACATTTACACCTCCTGTTCTGTAGAAGGAGTTATTTTAGCCGCAAGCAGGACGTCGGGGCAAAAGTGTTTTGATGATGATAATGGATTCTTTACTTGCTTCAAAATCTCTTCTTCCTTTATCACTGTTTAGGGTGGTTTGAACGTTCAGAATGAAAACAATTATTATCGAGTGCCTCAAAGGAGGCGTGAAAAAAAAAAAGCTCTGGAGGGCGTTAAGCAGTCCCTATGCTACCCAAGTGTTTTGCTCTACCTAAAGACGCCCACCACAGGACAGTAAAGGAAGTGAGATAATAGGAGGAGAATAAAATGTACAAACTTTGTTCAGAGCCTATGCCCTGCACGCTTTTTAGCAAACAAGAAAGACTACGTTACATTACATTGAAAGTGGGAAAAAAGAGTTGGGTGTGATTTAAAATCACTTCAAAAAGCTCGTGTTCCCGCGCGGCAGATCACAAGAAATCGGATGTCCGTTCGCTGGCGAGGCAGCGAAAGACAAACAACCATGACATTAAAACAGAAAAAGGTTGCCGAGGAGTCTGGACAATGAAGAAGAATCGCGTATCCAGGCTACATACAAATCTTGGCTGTAAAAGTGCCTATTCTGGAACTGGGCGTCGAACAAAACAGTCTTGGGTTCTGTCCGGATACAATTTTTGTCATGCGGATAGGTTCACAAAGTTTGTGTCGGCACCCATGGAGTCAACTTAACGTGCACTGACTACGAAACTGCGTAAGATCTCAATTTCGGTAGGGTGTCTCATTTTGCTCCATGCGTCATTTTGTCCCAAGGCGTGGGCCAAAATGCGAAGCTTGAAGTTTTGAAGCGAACAGCTTCACTACGCTAGTCAACACCGCGCTTCGCGCGAGCCGGCGTATGTCGGAGCACTAGTGACGTCACGCACGGCGCAGGTGGCCGCCGCCGACTCCGTCGCCTGACCTTTCGTTTCTCTCTCTCTCGCTCCCTAGTCACTACTGCGCATGCACCTCTAGTAGCACCGAGCCACTGGTGTTCCGCCGCTGCGCAGCGCCGCGCTTTTCCTCCAAAATCCAACTTTCAGTTTTCTCTTCTTTCCCTCCCTCCTTTACCCCTTCCTTTACGGCGCGGTTAGGGTGTCAACCGAGATATGTGATACTGTTACTGTGCCATTTCCTTTCCTCAAAAACCAAACAAAGCAAGTGAGCCGACGGCGTTCATAGAGTTCATTGGCGTTGACAACTTTGCAAAGGCCGTTCATTTTCACGAAAGGAAAGGCGTAAAACCGGCTCCGTGGGTCAGTGGAGACCTCAATCTCGCTTTCGCTTTGTATATCCTGGATTAGCGGAGCTAATCCACATTAATTTTTTAATATCCTTCAATTTTATCGCGTTCTCCTTCAACTGGCTCTATCACATTTAGTGAGCGAGATGACTGTGTGGAAGGTATAGAAGAGGAGGTGGAGGAGGAAGCAGTAAAGGCGAGGAGTTGCAAACATGCTTCAAGTTTTCCTTCACTTTCTCCTGTTTGCAAACTCTGCCGCTTAAACGAATAATAAGCACCAGTATAATTTGCCTTGTCTGAAGAAAGACGGCTTCGAATCGAGAAGTTGATGGTCGGAAAGTGATCATGAATACTGGTAGCTTTGTACAGGCACTCTTAGTTCGCTTCTCGCATGAAAACTTTGTTATGAAATTCCGCCGCCAACCCTGCCCACGTCTGTGCGGCTTGTCTTGGGAAACTGAGTCGCAAGTGACTTTATCGAGCCTCCTGAAAAAATGGAATCAGGATTGTGGGCGCTCGATTAAATTTGGCGAATGAAAGCCAATGAACCACATAAACACCGTCTCAAAACGTCGTTGTAACCTTGCAGGGTATCCGGTAGCTACAAAAAATAAAACAAACCTCATTCACTCGAAGTAAGCCGCATCTACGAAAATTAAAATTGCGGGTTCTCATTTTCTACGTCCCACCGTCATAACCACGCTACGCGCAAGACGATTAATTCCCTCCGCCGCATCATTACCGGCACTCCGTATCTATAATCATCGCTTGCAATACAGAGACACCAATTTCTTTCGGAGATCCTTTACTCCACCGTCAATTTCCGTTAGTCCAACGTCCCTAGTGCATAAAGAGGCGCTCCTTCTCCCACGCGTGCCTTTAAAGGCACACCCACACGTTTGTAAGGGTGTAACAACAGCCGCCCGGATGCGTTACGTACATAGAAGCCCAACTGCAGAGCCCGACATGGCGGTGAGAAAAACGGCCGTCCTCGGTACAACGAGCCACTTCCAGCTCGCGTGGCTACTTCCACCCTCACGGGCCGGATGCAAGGTATCGCCTTTGTCCGGCGCGCAACATCCTCCGGAAGCCGCGGTCGCCTAATAAAGAGGCTGCCGGCTTCCGGTCCGAAAGAAGGGCTCTCCGCCCACCCGTGCGAGCTCTCGTGTGTGGACACTCTCCGCGTTTATGGACTGAAACGGTACCGGGCCGCGCCGTCCCGCGCACCATAAATGCCAGTTATTTACTACTCTTTGCTACATACTTGCTTCTTCCCAGGGCTCACGTTGGGTGCGCCTGTTCTTAATATAGAGACATTGCCCGCGGCGGCTCTGCTTTTTTTGTGTGTGTGCCTTTGTCCTACAGTGGACGCAGACGGGCTGATGATGATGATGATGACAGTGATGTGTGTGTGTGTGCTTGCGTGTATGTGTGTTCAGGATAGAGGGTATGTATATGTATGCATTTGTGAAAGCGGCTTTAATACCCGTGACCCCAAAAAGCCCGATCCCAGTGGCTATAAACAGGCCAATCCCCGCGAACGGAAGTTCCCGTTGACACAGCGCCTTCGTTGCCCACTTTGCCTCTGCCGTGGCACACTGGGGCGTTGATGGCTTGACTCGTGCGTGCTTACGTGTTCTCAGTTTGTACGCCACGCCAGGGACACGACGAGACTCATTAACTTGGCTGCGGGATGCAGTTTCGCCATGCGCCTTTCTAAGCGTATATACCCCATCCCCGGCTCCCGTCTTCAAAGAAAAAAAAAATGTCATGCCTACTGAATTTGTCGCGGAATCCCACGGCGCAGACTGGGAGAGATGTGTACCCAGCAAATCTATTGGGAACGAGAGCCACCACCACTGGGGCCGGCCGGCAGCACTAGCTTAATTTTTGCGTCAAAAATATGGACGCCATTCTGTCGCGGTATATATGCCGCAGCAAACGTGGGTACGTGTGTGTTCCGGTCTCCTTTGTGGAAATACAGGGGAAACAAAGTCTTTCGCCCCGCCCGCACTCCCACTCCGCGGATGCAGCGTTCCCGCTCGCTAACCGCGGAGGGGTTCGTGCTCGAGGGACAAAGGGAAGGGACGACACAGCGTTAACACTCATATGCTATTTATTACACTTGCAATTAATACACAGAGTGGGCCAGCTAGCTACAAAACATCAACGAGGCATTCCTCGGAAATAGAAGGCTACGTAAGAAGGACTTCCGGCTTACCGGCTGGGGCAGGGGCGCGACTTCGGAGGTATCGGCGGCGAACGTTTGTATGCGCCGATAATGGCGGCCGGGTTCTCCCGTGCGCGCCGCATTCTTGAGGCAAAGCCATTCCCTAGCATTTGCCGGGGAAGGCGACCAGAGCGCGCGTTTGCTGCGCTCGCTTCGTTGCCTGGAACCAGAAGTCCAGCGGCAGGGCACAACGGATCCCCGTGTGCTTGCCGCGGAAGGTGACGAGAGCGTGCGGCTCCAACCGCTCACGACGCTGGCCGGATCCCGAAGGGCCTCTCTCCGGTTCCGCAGAATTCCGCGTAACCTACGAGGTGGCGCTCACGTCGCCGTTCCCTTTCCCCCATGAGGGAGACTTCCCTCCTCGCCCAGCCGGGGGCTGTTCGTCCCGACGGCCGACGATGAAGATGGGCCGCATCGAAACGGAGGGGGGAAACAGGTTCTCCACATCCCTCCCTCCTTAAAAGTCGGCCTACGGTTGAACCCGTCCATGGATGCCATCGACGAAGGGGCCACGAGCGTTGCGATGATGACTGCAAGACAGCTCGTACAGGCGGGGTGCCGGGGTCATCCGATGAGCAGCAAGGTCACCAAACACCCGTCCTTGTCCCGCGGCAGGCATCCAAAATTAGCGTGTCGGGAGGGTGTTGTTCGCGCCGACGCGCCTTTGTTGGAAGGTAGAGGGGCTGGCCCCCCTCTCGTAGCCGCTGCAAACTGCTCGCCGGAGACTCTGCAGCTCGATGACTCATGGCCGCAAGGCAGCAGGCAGAGACCCATACAATGGACAGCAGGCCGGGGCAGCTTCTCTTGAACTCTGCATATCGCTCCTAGGACCTCCAAAAGTTTGCATCAAAAACAATGGAGACCGCGTAAACTCACCATTTGGTAAAGTGCGGAGCAATGCAAGTGCCAAACAATCCTATCCGGCACCGCCCAAACGCTCGGTTCATTTGAACGTAGCTGGCTCACTTCGGACGAAGCACATTCGCGGTTCGCTTTCCGGCATGGTGATGTTAAGCTCATTTGAGCTGCGTTAGCGTCTCTGGTTCCGCGAAATTATAAATTCGCTTCGCAGCCCAAAAAAGTAAGTTCGTTCGAACAAAGTCAGCTTTCTGTAGTTGAGCGAGACCTCTCGGCTCTAGCGAGGTTAAATATACAACAAGCAAGCCCGTTTGCGCGTGCTTGTGCCACGGTACGACTGTGTCCTCCCAAAAGCGACAGGCAGCTCCCGAAGAGCCTTAGGCCTACTCGCTCTTACACTTCCGGGTGCCAACAAAGGGCCAAGGACAATAGCTAGAACACAACGCCACGAGGAGATACGTTTCTGCCAAGGTGACCCTAACGCGAACGGCGCCTACCGCTTCTCGCGGTGTCGCAGCGCCCCGGTGCTTTTCCTGTAATCACGACTGCAATCCAAAACAGCTGACTACGGCACCCGGCTCCCAGAGCCAAAGAGACAGAACAGAGAATATTTACAACTATGTACAAGAAAAATCGGGCCACCCTCCAGGCTTCCGCATTCACTCGCTTCTGGCTTGCTGTTCTCCGTGGACGTCTCGGTCTCGCTCTCCATGAGCGGACCTCGTAGGTTCACCTTCCACAGGTGTACCGATGAAGTGCTAATCAAAAGCGTAGCATGCACGGCAATCCTCCCATGCTGCTATTACGCTCATCTCGCTGTCAAGAAAGCATCTTCGCCTTGTTAGCAACTCCGAATTCGGTTCAGGCCTAACGCTGTTCCAAATCCGGGCGGGCATTCCACGAACCGAACTGACTGCCGTCCCTCGTCCCAAGAGCTTGCCCCACGTTGGGCGCCATTGTGGAAATATGGGGGAACAAACCTTTCGCCCCGCCCGCACTCCCACTCCGCGGATGCAGCGTTCCCGCTCGCTAACCGCGGATGGGGTTCGTGCTCGAGGGACAAAGGGAAGGGACGACACAGCGTTAACACTCATATGCTATTTATTACACTTGCAATTAATACACAGAGTGGGCCAGCTAGCTACAAAACATCAACGAGGCATTCCTCGGAAATAGAAGGCTACGTAAGAAGGACTTCCGGCTTACCGGCTGGGGCAGGGGCGCGACTTCGGAGGTATCGGCGGCGAACGTTTGTATGCGCCGATAATGGCGGCCGGGTTCTCCCGTGCGCGCCGCATTCTTGAGGCAAAGCCATTCCCTAGCATTTGCCGGGGAAGGCGACCAGAGCGCGCGTTTGCTGCGCTCGCTTCGTTGCCTGGAACCAGAAGTCCAGCGGCAGGGCACAACGGATCCCCGTGTGCTTGCCGCGGAAGGTGACGAGAGCGTGCGGCTCCAACCGCTCACGACGCTGGCCGGATCCCGAAGGGCCTCTCTCCGGTTCCGCAGAATTCCGCGTAACCTACGAGGTGGCGCTCACGTCGCCGTTCCCTTTCCCCCATGAGGGAGACTTCCCTCCTCGCCCAGCCGGGGGCTGTTCGTCCCGACGGCCGACGATGAAGATGGGCCGCATCGAAACGGAGGGGGGAAACAGGTTCTCCACACCTTTCATGCTATTTTGATGTTCTATTCTGGTCTCCTATGGAACTACGTTACCTCATGTCCTTGATTGAGAGCCTATTGCAAGCCTTATCACCGACAAGTTATCTTCGGCCCATCGAAATCACGTTTATTACGTCGGGAGCCGATGCTCCGTAAGCATTCAAGTTCCTTTTAGTGGCCTACTGGAACGAAGAATTTGTTAGGCGTATGCGACATGCGCCTTGAACAAACTTGAAACATCGCATGTCACGCCGCCTACATAATCAGTATAGCATTAAACGCATATTTGGAATTCATTTCCATTGAAGACTTTATTGAACCAAAAAGGTTGCGTTGTCACCGCCGTGGATGCGGTGTTGGGTCCAGGCTTCAGGCGATGGCCGCGGCTTCGTGCCTACAGGCGACCTCCAGAGCCCAATCCACCACCAGCCTCTGAACTTCGGGTTCCGAGCTGGTTACCGCAGTTTCCCACTGTTCTTTGTTGCTAATATGCTGTTCTGGCCTAGGCCTGAGTCTGGGGCATCCGTACATCATATGTGCAAGGTTCCCTTTTGGATACTTACACATGGGGCACTGTGGTTTAAAGTTACCGGGGTACATTAGGGCTCTTCTGGGTGGGCTAGGGAATTTGCCTGTTTGAAGTTGCCTCCAAACAACCTGCTTCTGTTTATTTAGTGATTTTTGCGGGTCAGGGTATATTAATTTCTGTTCTCTGTAATAGTTTGCAATCTCCTGGAATGTCCTGGAAGAACCCAAGCCTGCAATTCATCTGCACTTCCACGTGCCATTGTTCTTTGAAATGATCTTCCCGACAGTATTGCATCTATCTTCTACCACCAACCATTCCAAGACCAGCTGCACAAACATTTTCGTTAACGACATGGTGTCTTTGTTATAGGTTGTTGTGTCCCATAAGTTCTTTTTTCTCCTTGTTACTAATGTATTATGTTCAGGTTTCTTGTGCTGTTTGAATAATTCGCATTTTTATTACGGGCACTGCTTTTTCTTTACATGTGTATTGGGCACACGCGATTCATTCTTGCTAACTTTTATGTACTTTTTTGTTGCTCGCGGTGATTTATGTCTTGTCGTTATGATTTGCCCTGTATAGTTATAATTGTTTTTACTTTTTTCCCTTGTACTGCCCGTTGTATTTAAAAACTTGTTCCTATCGTACTTAATTCGTTATTTTGCCCCCTCCCCCCTTACTCAATGCCCTTCTGGGCCCTGTAAGGTGTTTTGAATAAATGAATAAATAAAAAATATTGTATATCGTATCCGCGTCGTCATTCACACGTGCTAGGCGTCCTTCGTTGGTTTCTGCGCTTTAGGAACACTATTGCGACAACTCATGGCGTGAGCCGATTGTGGTGGCGCTTTGAGAACGCATGGCGCAACATTCCAGATCAGAGCACAGAGAAGCGCGTAACAATTACTAATCCGTTTTAAATCAACCGCGTTCGAATGGCGCCGAATGTAATCTGTGCTAGCGTCACATGGATGAAAGCCTTTTTGCTGAGACTTAAGCTTATTCACGTGCGCAAATTATCAGCGCGAATGCCACAAACGGCCTCGCTAAACAAAGAATGACGCATAGCCGGGTCGGACCTGCATAGGTATAAGCGTTCCATAGTTCCACCTAATAGAGGCGCTGCGTATCGACCGGCCCATGGTACGCCCTCGCACCAAATCATCATCATAACTATAATCAAAAACGTTATCTCTTTGGTCAGTGGTGCATGTTAAACTTGAAAAAGGGGTTCCAGCGGCGTCAGTCTGTGTCTCCCACCGCTGTCCTGTGACGCCTCCTTGTGCTTTCAGCTGGTACCCCCTTTTTCAAGTTCAACATAATCATAACCATCATCATCGTCATAATTTAAAAAATGATCATCATCACCCCCATCATGAGCCTACTTACGTTCATTGCAGGAAAAAGGCCGGCCATTGGCCTTCCATTGGCCTTCAATTAACCTTGCCCTGCGTCAGCTGCGACCACACTGTACACGCAAAATTCCTAATCTAATCTACCCACCTAGAGCACACAATATCGACATTTAATATAGCGGTTATCACGTCGAAAGTGAGTTGTTTCGCAGGCAGGTCATTTTACCATTCGTTTTAATTGCTAAATGCGGTAGCCTGCGCTGAACAGACTCGTGTGAACTTTCGAACAAGCGAATTCAGATCGCTCTGGTTGTTTACCAATTTTATTTCGACACAGAAACTTGGCTGGTAAGCCACGATACGTGCACCACAAGAATTAGTTCGTAAGGTTGGCTTTGTAGTATAAACGCACAATAGCGGTGTTACATTAGCGTATACTGACGTCGAAAAGCATTGCTTCTATTTGTATTATATAATAGCTGCCAGTCAACGTGAAATACATACATAGGGGTGCGGTGGACCTTATACGGACGCCAAAGAAAAATCGAAGAAACTGACAACGGGCGCAATACACTGCCTCGGTGCTACGCTGTCAAGTGGCATCGAAGGTCAAGGGTTGGCGACTGCGCGACATCTAACACGTCGCTGTCCCTTAACAGGCTAAACCTTTCAGTACAGTCGAGCTTGACTTGTTACTGGCTACAAAGCAAGGAAGAACAGCATTAGTCTTTTCTTCTATAGACAGTCCTTCTATAGACAGTCCTTCTATAGACAGCCGCAATGGCTCAGTGGTTGTGGCGCTTGGCTGCTGACACGAAATAAGCGGGTTCGATCCCGGCCGCGGCGGTCGCATTTCGATGGAGGCGAAATGACATGGGCCTGTGCACTGTACGATGTCAGTGAAAGTTAAAGAACCCCAGGTGATCGAAATTTCCGGAGCCCTTCACTACAGCGTCTCTCTTAGCCTGAGTCGCTTTGGGACGTTAAACCCCCCTATACCATAGAACGGCGTCCTCCAATATAGCCCTCTAGAATGAGACGACAAAACCTGTATTCTTTTTGTGAGACCCTTTTCGTCGTCAGCTACTGAGGACATACGGAATGTTCAGTCTAATCTGTAGCGTATGCTAAAGAGTAGGTTGAACATCGGAACATTGCGTCCTTTGGCAGGGTCAGTCAAGGTAATCGAACAGGGTCAGTCAAGGTAATCGAATAAGCGCCGAGATAACGCTCATGTGCTCTGTTATCGGAGCCTTCATTATCTACCACTTTGTGGAGTGCATCGGATAAGACAAGCTTGATAGCCAGCTATCGTCGCTGTAGGCGTTCTAAGTGGACGTAAAACAGCATACTAACGTGCAAGACCCTTACTTTAATTACTGAAATGTGCCAACAACTTTTGAAGTGGTGCGAAACAATCTGCTATTGTGGTACAATGAAGGTCGAAACCTTTTTTGTCATTTTTCCTTAAATCCAAGGCAAAACCAAATGCACTGCACACCCCCGGGACTGAACCTGCGACCATTGCAGGTCGCGTACGAAGTTTCACTAATGAAGGGCAATGTTGTCACTAACTTACCTCGGCCGTCGCAGACATTTGTCGTAATTTATACTATGTGGCTAAGCCGACAGAATTCTCTCAGCACGCGGTCGTCATGTAAGCATAATTTTGTCGCCTTTTCAGCGTGGCGCCAGAAATGAATGCAAGCGCACGCAGCGTCAGCAAAACACCTCGCGACTGTAAGCTAAGCGTCCTGAATGCGTGAAAACATTTAATTTTCCTGTGGCTTCCATGGTCAGAAATTTTGTACGCACTCAGGTACACATAAATACTATACACAGCTTGGCTGCAGTGATTTGTTTCAGTGAGTACTGTGATTAATTTTTTTTTTATTTTTTCGCTCTCAATAGGTGTTGCGAAGGAAAATTCTTTCCCTTAACTAGCCCATAAATTCCGCAAATTTTTTACTGAATCAGGATTTGATTGTCTTGCAGGAGTTATCGGGTTATCTGCAAGGGCGTCCGTGGTGGCGACTCTTCCTCGGTCTATGTCGGGAAGGACAGGTGAAGGACAGTGGCGTGGAGAAAGGGTCCAAAGAATCAAAAATTAAATAAACATTCGCGCTAATCGCAAGCCGCTTCAAGAAAAGTCGGCAGCGTTTCATGACCTGACCGCTGCACTACTGCGCCTCACTAAAAAGCCCAGTGGGAGCACTGGATGTAAAGTACAGCTTTTCAGCAAAGCAAATGTTTGTGTACCGTACGTGGCACAAATTACAACTCAGTCAACCAACGGAGCGATGCATTCTTTGCAAGTTACTCTTGGCACGTATGCACATTAGTCGAAGGTTGGAGATCAACAATAGAGCCTATTAGAATTGTTATCTGAGATACGAATAAACGCCTTTCGCTCATGCATGCACGAAATTGCCTACTGATTGTTGCCGTTGATATGCAAGTAGCACTTCAAATGCTCCGGCTCCAACCGGCGCCTGCAGCTTCCGACCGCTCATGCTGGAAGGAACTGTGGACGGGAATTAGCGAGAATAGGATATGAGACGTGTCCTGATTGCGAACTTCATTGTCGGGGTGCCTTCTATCTTGCTGCACAACGCCATTTTCTATTGTTTTGTTATCAGTGGGAACAACTTTCGCCCGTTGGCCGAAACACTTAGGGAGAGACCAGGTCCCATGACACCAGGCAGCAACAGCCGGAACCACTCTAAAGATCGTGCGATGGTGGTGCGCACAACTATTTTTTAAGCCGAATTACCGCATTTTCTTTTTTTGTAAAGGCCTGCGTTTCCATTAGGTGTCACCGAAGCCTACGCCTCCATTGTACCTCGCACAAGACTTTCCACTCCGAAACTCCTCGTAATTGTAGTAAATAAAAAAGCCGTAACAACTTCCCACAGCCTGCCACCGTATAACACCTTACTGGGGAACCACACTGCCAGCTCTCTAGATAGCAGCTGAATACGTCCACAGCATTGTGCAGTCGCGTCACTGCAGAGAACTGCAATTTAATGCGCGGAGCAATGCTGATATGGCCGTATCTATTACACCCCGCCGGTTCTTTCTTCGAACGTGCTTCACGAAGGAATGCTATACACAGTTTATGGTTCGAAGAAACAAGTAGGCGTGTCGCTTTTTTCGTTTGTTGCTTCCGCGAAATGGTGACATTCTTTTCAATACGCACAGAGACACATACTATTCCACTCATTTCTTGCCAAATGAGCGACGAATAACGACTGCGAACTTGTGCAAATTGAAGCTTTATGCCCATCCCGATAACTTTCGTTTGAACGCGGCGGAGAAACAACCTAAACGTCACATTGCCATTTAATATCTAAGTCATTTTTCTACTCCTTATGATTTACGTGCCATTGCTGGGCTCAAGTGGTTATTTGCCAAAACCTTTACGAGAAACACTGGGGCGAAAAGTATGCGGAGATTCTGATCTCGGTATCCGGAAGTATTCATTCGCTGGAATTGTGATATAGTTGTCTGCGTCACCAAGGCGACAGATGTGGTATAGTTCTACTCAACCGATAAATGAGCAATATGTAGTAACGATCTCCAACTGATGACAAACTGCGACAAAAATTAGGGTCATCCATCTTCAAGCCGGCGCCTGGAAAAGTGCTCGAAACGGCGCATAATGGGAGCACGCAAAGCATAAAACGTTATTCATGCACATGAATCTTGATCTGATGAAAAATAATTGTCAATTTCAGTTCTAGTCTCAATAATACAGTTATGCTTGCGTGGAGCGAAAGGCCGGAATTTTGTTGCTCGTGGTCATATTTAAGAACGCAATCTCATTCAGAATTTAGTCATTTTGAAAGTTTCCAGAACTGTCTACGAAATTATGTGTTTTTGCTTAACATCACTATACACATAGGCTGGGAAAGATTTGCAAAATAAAGTGGGACATGACCGAGGCTACCGAGCACAGCTGTGTGTTCAGCTCAGGCTCTGTGAAGTGCATGCGTGTTGGCATCATCCCCGGGCGGACCAACTTATTCTGCAAATTCATCATGCGTTTTTTATGGAGAAAACAACTGCCAGCGTGAGCTGTAGAGATCACCGCGATGAAGACATGTGAGCGTTATATGACCGAAAATTTCAACAAACAAATATAATGCGTGTGTTAAGACGCCTTTCCAATGAACATTCTTATATTTGTAGTAGCAGATAGCCTACATTTATGCACTAAAAAAAATAAAACTACTAATCTGAGGAAAGCGAAAGGTCGCGGTCGCTCAATACGCGTCCACCACATATTCCATGCCCTAAATAAGGCCGCTGATTGGTTCAATGTCAAGAATGTATGATCTCCGCATTGGAAAAATCAGACAAAGTCAGTATGCTGAACACGACGTAAAGCTCGGAACTAGCACTCAAGTAACACCGCAGTGTTTTTGTAGCATGAGCGTGTTGGTCATACACGAGGCTGCGGTTACGTGCTGGCAAAGATACACTGCCAATCGCGGTCATCGTGTGAACAGTACGCCGCACACGTTCAGGGAAGCTGCACATATTTGTCGCCATGACCTGTCATTTCGCGGTCGATAGGGACGCTACATTTCAGTGTTATTCACATGTGGGTTTTACAGCAAGGCTTAGAACCAGCCACCCCGTACTTGGTAATATTAAGAAGACAGACATCTAGGCTCTCCAGTGTTAACTCTCCGAACGTGCTTCGCCTGCCGAAATGTGCATTTGCAACATCAACTGTTTCGCCCGGGGGCATTCTATTGCTACATGCATTGGGCTTGACATTGCGAGAGCTCACATTTGGTACCTCAATCGAGTCTCCTGCGTATGTCTCCCTATTTTTCCTGCTATCAGGCTGCGTATAGTACTCTCTACAAAGTCACTGATGCTCACTACGCCTTTCTGCCCTCGCAGTTTATTACAGCTTCGGGATCGCACTCGCCTTTATGAAGCTTGCATCAAACTCGTGTGCACCTTTCTGTACGCGGCAGTATGAAGAGAGCCGAGGCATCACCGGCTGCTCACAGACAGGACATGCTATAATATCTGCATTCTCATCATCATCATCATCATTAGCCTGACTACGACCACTGCTGGACAAAGGCCTCGCCCATGTATCTCCAATTAGCCCTGCCCTTTGCCAGCTGCACCAACCGTATCCCCACCAACTTCTTGATCTCATGCGCACACCTAACTTTATGCCGCCCCCTGCTACGCTTGCTTCTCTTGGAATCCACTCCGTTACCCTTAAGGACCAGCGGTTATCTTGCCTTCGCAGTACATGCACTGCCCAACCCCATTTCTTCCTCTTGATTTAGACTAAGATGTCATTAACCCGCGTTTGTTTTCTTACTCACTCTGCCTGCTTCCAGTCTATAGAAGTCACACCCCTCATTTTTTTTCCACAGCTCGCTGCGTTGTCCCATTCTATACACTCTCATCTAATAAACGTCTACACAGATGGCTGAGTTACTTCCGCCAGTTCTGCGCGGTCTGTGATCATCCCGGCAACACCAATCTTTATCAAGGTGAAAAAGCCTACCACCCTTCCTGGACGGGTTCAGAACCTGCTGCCCTTCGGGCTGTCATTAATTTCATCACACACGCAAACCGACAGTAATGAACTGTGTTGTATTTCTAATTACAAATGCGCCCTCCAAGGCCTGCAAGCTGCATTATGGCGCCGATCACACAAACAGGTCATTTCAAAAACCCACGAAATTTGTCATGGTGCAAAAATCAGAGGTAACGATATACTTTTTCAATGGCTGCCAGGACACTACAGCATCACAGGAAACCACAGTGACTACGAAGCGAAGCGATCTGCCTAGAAAGACAAACTTCTTGTGACTTTCTGTATCAAGTGCTGACGCAATGGGCAGGCTTCGCAGGCTAGCGCAGGAGTTCATACCTGTCGCATGGAACACAGGTGAGTTTTTCAACTGTCGCCTCAAATCACTGGACCTTGGACAATGTCTTCTTACTCCCACCTAACCTGCCACGACGTGAAGCAACATTGCTTTGCCGTTTATGGCTCGGTGTTGCTTTTACAACGCAGTACTCATTCCGCATTGGCATGGCCAGCAGCCCTGCTTGTGACACATGCCGCTGTGAGGAGACAATGGAAGGTCTGCATGAATTGCCTGTGTTTAACGCCTAAACACGTAAGCTGTGGCGTTATTTATACCACTTAGGGGCCCACCCTCTCGCGGAGGATCAGATACTCGGTAACAGCAGTAGATGGAGCACAGTGCCTACCTAGCACTGTTCGATGTTTGAGGGTGTCTTGCTTCAGTGACAGATTGTGACTATGCTCCTCACCCCTTCCCCCTTTTTCTTTTACATCCACTCATGCCTCTTACGAAGTGCAGTGTAGCCAAACGAAACACCCACCTAGTTAACCTCCTTCTCTCCCTACCTCTTTCTCATTCACTCTCTGTTAAGGACCAGAATGCAAGCGAAGTAGTTTACTGCGGCATGGTCACGACAACTGGCTCTCCTTGCGTTAGTGGGCTTTCGACGTTGAGTACGCAACGACATGCAGCGTTGTACGAATAAACACGTCTGTGTCGGTGAAACCGACAATTATGAACAGCGCTCTCTGACGTCTTTTTCCGTGTGTGTAGTTGTTAATGTGCCGCAGTGCCTGTTAGAAAATCAAACGGACGGTCAAGGTTCTTTCGGAGCAGGAATTTTCATTGCACGATGCTTGGGCATTGTATTTTCCGACTTAACTCAATCCGATTGAGAAAATGAAAAATAACGCAAGTTTTTAAGATAGACAGGACAGTTTCCCTACATTCGGGTTCCAGTGTACAGAATGACTGGTGCGAGATAGTTCTTCTAAATAAAATACTGAAATGGTGGGACCCATTTAATTTTCGTCAGAAAGTTCTTAAGCTTCATAACTTAGAAAGACATTGCTCTCGTTACAAGCAGGACGCACGTTCATAGCTTGTAATTAAAGACATAAAAGCGTTCCGTTGTAGCTGTAGACGTAAATAAATGTCTGCGGGGGCGAACAATATGTGCAAAGAATATTTTTGAGCAATTTTTAACGTGTCTTTGCACACTATGTAGCTCTCCTCAGCACCCAGTGTAACCATGTTAAAAACTTGACCATTTCTCTCTTACCTGTCACCGTAAATTAACACTTCTCAGGGTTTATTTAGGCTTGTTTCACACATTGCCACTCCACAATTTCACCCGACCTGCCCGTCGCTTATCCCGCGATAGCACACCTATGGCTGTCTACCCCCAACCAGTCCATACAAAAACCTTCCACCAGTAACTGTACTTTCGAGCAGCCAAAGACTGCAAAGACTTTTCGCCCACATCACCTTGTTAGTTGAACACCACCAATTCAAGTCCGCCACTGATGATCACTTTAAGCCGTTAAACGCCATACTCCAGTCCACTCATCATGTAATGCCTCCACTGAAGGGGAACGGATGTGTACTTTAATAATAATAATAATAATAATAATAATAATAATAATAATAATAATAATAATAATAATAATAATAATAATAATAATAATAATAATAATAATAATAATAATAATAATAATAATAATAATAATAATAATAATAATAATAATAATAATAATAATAATAATAATAATAATCAATCAATCAATCAATCAATCAACCAATCAATCAATCAATCTTTATTTTTCGGTGCCCAGGAACAACCCATAGGTCTTGGTGCTGGTACACCATTCACACGCACAAAATGTAAATTTATTTCACTACAAAGGAAGACACTCAGGGGAGGTAAAGCAGCAGTCAAGGCGATAGAAAAAAAAGACACATAAACTAGGCGTGACAGCAAGCATGAAGCAAAAAAGCGAAAACAAGAAAACAGCGAGAACATCGGTAAATGAAAACAGCTAGAACAGGCAACAGACATATAAATAACTAATGAAACAATAAACAAAGAGAATGAACGACCGATAACAGCCAAGTACAGCATATAGCAAAAAACAAACAAGAATAAAGCCAATACTAATAAGAACGAATAAGAAACCTCTGAAATACAAGCTAGAAATACAATCATACACAGTAAGAAACGTAATTAGTGAACGCGTTACAGACAATCAGACGTGAGTACACAGTAATAAAGAAATAATATTAATGAAAACAAGTACACGTGATGAACAATTAAGGAGAGAAAAAAACAATATAATACCGGTGCAAACGCACAAGTGTAGTAAAGACAAAATGCATGAAAGGGGAAGTTATGTATGAGAAAAAGAGTGCTCAAAGTGGAACGTCACGGACATCCAATATAAAGGAAGGGAGAGAATTTTCGAATATATCAAGGTGAGGACAAAGAGAATTAAACAACTTTTGCATTCTGTCCAGAGGGGAGAGGGTGTGCAGGAGCGCAGAAACTTGGAAAGGTCTGAATTCCCTTATGCTCTTTCGCGGTACACGCAAAAGGATACGCGCTAGGAGCTGAGGGCATAGAATGTGACCATGAAGAAGTTTATACAAGAAAATTATATCTGCCCTCACGCGACGGCAGCTAAGAGAAGGAAGCTGCAGTGAGTTACTCCGTCCGGGACGAGAGCTGGAATTTTTGCAAGAAAACCGATGTTGAAATATGCGTAAAAACTTTAGCTGAACTCTGTCGATTTTTTCACAGTTCGACTGGCAAGTGCCGTTCCAAACAACAGACGCATATTCCAAAAGCGGCAAGCATATGGAGAGGTAGAGCTTTTAGAAAGGAAGTGGGGCTCGAAACTCTCTCGAAAGCCTGCAGATGAAGCCGAGTGTACGCATAGCCCGTAGAGCAATGCGTTTTGTATGAGAGGAGAAGCTGAGGCTACGGTCGAAAAGTACGCCGAGGTCATTAATTTCATCAACCCTGGGCAGCGGCCTACCATTCACCGAATAAGAGTAGAGAAGACTGTGCGTTTTACGCGTAAATGAGACAATAATGCTAGCGACGGTTCCGCAAATATGCAACAACTGCAAGAAATAAATCAACCACAGGATGATAATATTTGCTCATCAACGGCCAGAAGTGTTCTTAGAGTGATATGCATTTTATAGCTGCTTGATTAGTTGATCGCTCATCGTTACTGTCGTCTTCTGAGCCTGCCCGTGTTCCTTCAGGCCGGGAGCGTATTCACAACACGAAACAACAAAAAAATTAATAAAAATAGGGAGACATTTAAATACATTTCAGCGATTAGTCCCTAACTTTCGCGCCTGAAATTGGGACAAGATAAAATACGTTATCGTTTTGCAAAAGCTATTGCAATAAAAGCTTTCTATTCGACAAATACGGCTCTGTTAAGCTGTTCTCATCCAAACACGATGTGCTAAATATGAACAATCAAGGAAAAACTCTACAGATTCTCCTGGCTATCTTTCGTAGAGCTGCTGTATACCAGAAGGACTCGTTAAGCTTACTGAGTGTAAAGTGATTTGCGTACAAAGACTAGGCGTTCATATATTCGCGTTATGTCTCCGTGGTGCTATTTCTGAGGGTTACAAAAAAAAAAAACGCTCCGCCGGGTTGGCTAAAAATTAGTCTGGATATAACGGCGGGTCAGGCACTGGTGCTGAAGAGAACTCATCAAACTTGTCTAATTAGCAGTACAGGTTATGCATGTTAGGCCAGCGTGTGGGCCAGATTAATTTTCTCCCTGTTGCTTCAAGAGAGAGAAAAACTAAGGAAACTAGCACTAGCAATGTATAGTTTATAGATAGGAGATACAAGAAGAAAAACTTTCTACACATCCACTCCTAAAAAAAAGAAACGAAGATACAGCAGGACAAGGGATAAAGTTGCATTACTGGTAATATCCTTCAGTTGTGCTATTCAGTATAATGACCTCAAGCAATTCGGTCCTCATTTGTTCTTCTGATCACGCCATCCGACATTTCGAGTGGTTATTACAGCATTTTTTTTGTTTCGCATTTTCTGAGCGCCTGAGATTGCATGCACCTGATGCAAGCCGATGCGGGGAGCTAGCTATATGCATGTTACGGATGACTCAAGCGCAAAGCTGTTTCAGCGTGAGGGCCCGAGAAAAAGAATAGTAGAAAAGACAGCAAAGCGTATACTGAAACGGGATTTTAAATTATACCACTGAAGCGTGATACCACAGATCCTAATTGAAATCATCGGGTGCTCCGAGGGCTACCAACAGCAGCTTTCCACTCAGTAGTCACTTTTTGAAAGGAGATACGAATGTATTTTATACGAAACGCAGGGGCGGGAAGCAGTACTGATTCACTCCATTATCTATCATTTTGCTGCTTTGCATTCGTAGTACAGACACCTTTTGTAGTGGAACCAGGCACTGACATGACTTCCATGCTGCCATCACAACCCTGACGTCACAGCCCCCCCCCCCCCCCCCCCCCCAACTACCGAATGCAGAGGAGAAACATAACAAATCGTGAACAAACCACGATGATTCTCAAATTGGGGAAAACATTTGACTTTAGCGGGTTCGAAGAGGCAAACAATTTTTTGTTAGGCGCCTAATAAAAAAGGACAGAACAAACTATTACAAACGCTGCGTCATTAATGCTTCAGATTCCTTTTTATAGCCATTGCTAAGTTACCGCTATGCGGAAAGCTCGGTCACTAGATTTCTCAGATGAGGATCGAGATTCAAGTCCCTGGTTAATACCTACCACGTAGAGATGTGAATATTTTGTATAAATGCCATTTTAAACCAGTTGTACACAACGAGGACGCCATCAATCATAGCAGACCTTGAAAGCACTTAACCAAGCTAGAGGCAGGTTGTAAGCGGCGGGTGACGTAGCAAATTGGGAAGAACACAAAGCACAGCTTTTACACTCGTACAGCAAGTGCCAACAGCTCGTGACAGCCGTCTCAGAGAAGAGGTAAATGATAAAAGATACACGCAGTATCATTATGTTAGAAGGTGCACTTTATGACTCTTTGCGCTCGGTCATTGATTATGACCCCAGAACGATGGACATGAGGTGCGCAGTCTTTGCGGCGCGCTAAAGAAAAGTTTGCAGCAAAGCGCAGTACTTGCCTTAGAATGTCCTGTGTGGGTCACTTGAACATCTAGAGAGCCCGCCAACACAGTGTACCAGTTTGAGCCACGGTCGCCCTGGCGGAAAACTGCGAAGTAAAAAGAAAGGCAGGTAATCAGGCAATACGCACGAGAGAGCGACCCTATAGGCGCCCAAGTGCTACTCATGACTGAGCCAGTCCTGTGTCACGTGCGCAAGTTCACGTGCCAGCTTAGTGCTCCTGGGCCCTGAAATCGGTACACCGAAAAAGAGGGATGCAAAACCGACGATATAGTGAAGTCAGGTGCCGAAGTGTCGTCCGGACGACTAGGCCACACAAATAAAACAACCAAACCAACTTTTGATAAAAAACTCTTAGTATTTTAATTGTAGTCAAACCGAGTAGACGCGCGAAAGCGTGCTTAGCCAAATTGGCTCATGGCTTTGTTTTGCTGGATCGTCGGCGCGTCTGGCGACGATATTAGACTCAAGTTAAGCTGTGATAGAGGTTAAGCTGACCTGATCTGTTCGCGTCGCAGATGGAGGTTGATGAAGACGACGCTGTGCAATAAACAGCGCGAGAGTGTGTTGCAGTTCAACAGCAGGCGAGGTCGGCTGCCAGCTGATCTGTTCGCGCCATCGCGGTTCGAATCTCAGTCGCAGCCACATTTATTTTATTCATTTATTCAAGGTCAAGGTCAAGGCTTCAGCGATGGGCCGGCTTTTGCGGCTTTGGTTGTGAAGTAGAGCTTCTGCTCTAAAGGAAGAGCACCGGCATCAGGCTGCTACACCTCTCACCTTTGCTTTGTTTACTTCTTACTTACTGACAGTGCCGTGAATATCGTCTCTTTAACCCGGTCGGTTAATGGCTCACGTGGTGTATGTGCGAGGTTACAATGTGAGTTACGAAGCTAACCATTTAGTGAAGTGCCCTAGAGTGATTTCGACATCCTGAAATCGCTTAACTTGTAGCAAAATGTTAGTACACGGGTGTTTCTGGATTTGTACTTCCCTCCTGTTCGGGCGGAGAGGTCGGTATCTAACTCACGAACTGACTCTTAGGATGTGATCGCCCCCTGCCGCTGCAGGTGGCGAGCCCGGTTAAACGTTGCCTAAACCTCAGCCCGTTACCCTATAAGTCAAGGAGGTTTTGCTCTATGGAAGGCCCCATTTATTGCTTTCTTCCAGTGCTGCTTTCTGTCGACACTACATATTCGTTGATGCAGTGCAATGCAGAGGCAGTCTGAGGCTCAGAAGAGTTGCTGGATAGAAGCGCGAGGAAGGCTACGGCTGGCTATCAACTGATTTATAGATAAAGAAGCCCAGTATATTAGTGTAGGTGACAGAAGAAAGATTATCATATGACACCACATAACACCTACTGCGGCGTTATCAAAATGTAAAGAATAAACAAAATTAGACAATTTCTTAAACAGAATAACTGCTGCCGGCCTTGGGTCGATAAACTGCTCTCGTCTACTGCAGTGGTTAAACAGGTGGGATGGAGGAAATATCCCCACTTTTTTTTTGTTTTCGAGTGACTAACTGAAGCAACCATTAAAGCACGTGACGCTGCTGCCGCAAGTGGCCAGCGCTTCCGGAGGCTTCTGTGCAAATTTGATTATTTTCTTTTTTTATCGGGGCAGAAGTCCTTAGCTCTTCCCGTAGTTTTGTGACTGTGGCGGCATCTTTGCCAAGACAGGCGCGGCACAACACACTGACAGATCTGCATGGAATGACGTCATGCCTGATGCCTGATGGAATTCCATGGAGACCAGTGAGCGTGTCAGAATGTGCCGCATGTCAACAAGCTCAAAAGAAGAAGACACACGCGCTGCCACAAAACGAGACAATGAAAAAAAAAAACGCCCTGAAGATGAACAACGACCATCTAGCTCACCTGGCCGCCTTTCTGCATCACCACTGATGTTTGTTGCTGGAATGTCATGGAAGAAGCAGGACCTTCAGATTCATCCTTTACAAATATTTCTTTAGACAGTCTATAGGCTGTCCGTAGGCCTTTGTCTATGAAGTCTATGGACTGTCTATGGACAAATGCTAGACAATGGTCTATAGGCGATACGAATTCTCTAGACGGTCTATAAACAATATATAGATTTATGGGGATACACTATGCTTAAACTTTTTATAGACACTCTGTAGACTGAATATACAAAAAGAAATACCCAAAGGAAGGCAATAGTCTATAAGAAATCGATAGACTATCTACAGGCCATTTGAGATAGGGAGCGAAAGAGCCTATTCCGCAAAACAATCCTCCCTTACGCGCCGTGGAGGCAACAACAAAGTGACGAAAGCGAGAAGACTAATCTTTTCGGGCCGGAGAAGCGTGAGCAAAGCGACTTAGACGCGAAGAACATACAGATTGCGGTCCGGCAGTCGACGCAGTCACGAATGACCAACGAGCCCAGGAAACCACCTTGAACTACATTTCTACTACGACGGCTTGTCGTGCCTGTCCCTCTTCCGTTGCCCGTGTTTATTGTTTCTTTCATCATTAATGACGAACAATGCCAGGAAACCATCTTGAGGAGGCGAATAGACGAACCTTATGATTGGGCAGTACGAGCCGCCGAGGCACAAGCCAAGAGACGGAATCGGCAGGGCGAAGACAGCAGTCAAAACAGAGGCTGCAAGCAAAGCCAAACACTTTCTGGACAGCCCGTTTAGCTACAGCAGCTGGACGTGCTATCGATTGCGGTCGAAGAATGATCTCTCTGCCTTGGCTCTGCTTCAGCTGCCGATACTCTCGTTGGATGTTTCCGGCAGTGACCGTTCGGTGCTCTGGCTATGCTAACACTGAATCGCTTTACCTTTGACTGAAAAATGAAGAAAAGGACACGGGCGCAGAAAAGAACATGACAACACGAGCGCTGCGCTCGTGTCGCCATGCTCTTGTTTTGCATCCGTGTCATTTTCTGCGCTGTTCCGTAAAAGATGAATTACCAACAATCCCGGTCTCCCGTCCCAGCTTTAAAACACTCGTCAACATCCTGTCAGTTATTTTTACTTTTTGACACCATCGGTGTCTGAAAGTATGCCGCTTCAGCAGCCCTGCCAACAGTGAGGGGATAGATCGCTTTCTAACAATGTTTTCAGTGCAGTGGCATTCAGCAGTTTTTCAAGCAGGTCGCACGTTTCTCCAATAAATGTTGCGGCACAAAAGAGTGAGGTCTCATTCACCACTCCTCGCTGACACTTTGTGTATTGTGTTGTGCACTCATTCTCGCAATTTTAGTCTATTCGCTTACGCTAGCCTACATCGATTAGGTCGTATAGGACGTTGAGCAGATCAGTTCTACTTCCGCTCTATGTGTGATCTTCATGTTGTGACTGATGCAGTGAAGGCAGCAAATGACTACACGCGGCAGTTTGTTAAGTGCACCGCCAGCGCTCAAGACCAAAATATCATGGCAACAAGCAGTGAGGATCGCAAGGAATCTGCTTTATGATTCCTTGCGACCATGACAAAGAAAAGCGATATCTCCGCCGCGTAAAACCTATTAGAAGCCCTCATTGACCACAGCATGGCAGCACTTATTCTGTTTAGGCAACGTTTTAGAGTGACTGCTATTCTTTATAGCTTTAGCAACGTGGCAATGGCTGCTTTGTGGAGCCAGCTGCTAGTCTTGCCAGTGTCAGCGGCTCCTTTATTCTAAGTCTGTTTAAAATAAAAATGAACTGGTAATCAGCCTTGTAATGTGTGGTGCCCCTCATTGCCTTATTCTCGAAAAGTAACTTTCTCAGTATATGAAACCACCATGCTCAGGTAAAAACCATGATCGTGAAAGGTAAGTGAAGTGCGTGAAACCGCTTTCTTCGCGTCAGGCGCAGAAAAATAAAGCGGTGATCTCAAGCGGAATACTTGCTTTACATAGCAACGGCAAGTTATTCTCGACAGTAAAACCCTTTTTTGGTTTCTGTGGTCCTAATCGATATAGATATTCGCATGGATCTCATTATAGGCTACTTTGATACTGAAGATGTTGGTAGCCAAAGGCTTTACTGTGGTTAACTATCCTTATTTAGGAAATAAAAATGCATTATTGCCCATTTTCGCTCATTAATATTCCTCTTTCAATACCTTCTTTTTTCATTTTTTTTCTGTTTACTTTAATAAGATTTGAAAAATCTGCTTATTATGGTTTTGCCTCTTCTCGTAACAGGCCGATTTGTTTTGCACAAAAATGGCTCCTATTGTCCCTCCGGCAATCGCTGTCATTGTGCTTTCGGCTTTCATTTTTCTCCACCGCCTTCCATCTAATCTACGTGACACATATCCGTTTTATATATCCTTCTATTCTATCAATATAATACCCGCTGCTTGCCCTTATGAAAAATTAATTAAACGTTGAATTTTGATTCGATAAATTATTCCGCTGAAAACAGCTACGAAGATGGTATTGCTTTTGTTAAACAACAATGGAACATGAAAAAGGTAAGAATTCGTCACGGCTTCGAGGCGGCTCCTTTTGCCTCGGTGTTTTTGACTGCCGCACGTGCCGTTAATCAGTGCCGGTAGGGGCCATTAAGAGCGGAAAATGCATTATTTCTCTGCTCCAATATAGCCTTTATGGAGTACTTTCGGTGCATATGCAAGAGGTACCGTTGCGTCGTCGCAAACAAAGCTGCGGCCTTCACAGGTGCGGCTGATTGTTAATTCATTCCGCACTCTGAACGAGCCCCTTAAAAGGCTTCACATGGAGATAAAAACGTAATTGACTCACTAATGAATTCTTCACTGCCTCTCTGCTCCAAGAGTTGGGTATTGTGCAACTTTGTTTCTAATCTGACTGTAGCAGTTGGAACTTGTTTTTACATTTATTATTGCCTGAATGCATAAAAGGAGAGAATTATGATTACGGAAACGAAGTTTGGGGCATGCAAGAAGGCACCACTGATGGCTGTGTCCCCGCAACAACAAAGGCTCAGTTATTTCCTTGGGGTTACAATATCCTCACTTTCAGTACATTTCAAGAGATGCAGTGAAATGCGCTGGCATGCTTAACATTATTAGCCGAATGCATTTAGTACAGTGTAGGCACAAAGCCCTCAGACAGAGTGATGGCATTCGCGCTCTGTCCAAACGAATTCTCGAGAAATTTTGTTCAGGCGATTTGGTTCACTAAGAGCACGTTGCGAGTTGCTGTAATTTATTGCGAGCGAAGCCATATTGGGTACGTGCACCGAGAGTAAACGTTTGAGGAGTTGTCAGCTGTGGAAGTCTTTTTCTTTAACTGGCTACCTGCACTGTCTTGGGGAATTACACCATTAAGCACACAAAGCATAACGAGAAAGTGTGAACAGAACACAGTAACAGGAGAACGCAGATAATTACACAAAACTTGCGAGAAGTTTAGAGCGCGCAAAAATTCATCCCTATCAGGTTATCGAAACAACATGCGGCAAACTGTTTCATTTATGAACCTTCCGGAGGAAAAAGGAGTAGCGAAACGAGTTTGCATGAAATCAGTACTACTTCATGTGTCTTTTTCACGGTTTATGCCTGTATGTAAATAGCAAAATCTAAAGAGCAATTTGAGACAGAGATTTCACCGGCGATCTTTCAATTAGTTCCAGAAAACGGTACGTCTACCGATAGACCTTGCAATAAACTCATAAACCAAAATGGCTTAATCATGATGGCAACATGTAGTGGAGCAAAATGTGGGAAGGCTGGCAATTTTTGTCATTGAGCTCTTATTACTTTTCTCTTCGTTCAGGTGAAAGTCAATGTTTAATGAGTTCGCGAGTGTACTTCTAGCAATGGGAGGCAACAGGGCTTCGCATGCGACAGCTCTGAGAGATAAATATTACGCAACCGCTGCTCTGAGAGATAAATATTTCGGCGCGAGCCTGAGGCAGGTTTTGGCAGAGGCTGTGACGCGTAACGGTTGTGCCTGAACTTTTTAGCGACTATTTGGCTGTCCTGTTTGCGCAGTAGATGGGGCCCAGCCACTCAGCAGTCTCAAACACAACTCTCATACACATGACTCATAACGGCAGAGTCATACACAAGAGACATTGTGCGTCAACATGCTCGAAAACGGACAAGTGCATCTCAACGTATTCATATGCACTTCTTCTTCTTCTTCTTCTCCTCAAGTAATATGGCACTGGATGTTTATCCTTTTTTTTCTCGACCCTTTCCACAACGGAATATAATGTTTTTCCATGTCTTAGCATACGGAAACTTTCCACTTTACCGAGTGACGTTCTGTAAGGCGACACGTACTAAATGAGCCTGACCACGTTGAAGATTGCTTTAGTGCATGCAGCGTGCATGTCTCTCTGCTTCTTGCGTGTTTCTTCAGCTTCTTGCTTTCAGTCGCTGTGACCAAACGGCGGCATCAGTTATGCTTGCAACGATACAAAGCAGCGTTAAAATGAAGCTATTTCGCGGTATTTAACTGTACACTGCGGGAAACTATAAAATTTTCGTTGTTACTAAAAACAGGTTGCGTGTTCTATTTCTTGCCAGGTTGATGCTCATTTTCCAGCAAAAGACGCATTTACTTTTGAGAAAATTGGATTTAAAATGGAACGCTTTTCTGCTCTCCACTTCAACTCGGGACAACAGTAAGAAAACGACTCCGTGATGGTCACTAGGAAGTCATTGGCGATGTGCCTAGCCTCAGTGTTTCGCATGAACTAGTTCTGACGTCCCCACATTTGGCTTCTGAAAACGCTCGTTGGTGACGATACTGGTATCTCATTTTCTGGCCTTTTCTAGCGTATCAAAGCCCTGTTTCTATACCAATCAATCTGTCAATCAATTTTTCTTCACTGTCTCGTGCCTGATGTGTGAACCTGATGAAGACGTTGATATTCTGATGAATGTGGAATTAGAAACCTATGAGATTTCAAGCTCGTTACAGAACATCACCTTGCCGAAATTAATCGTGAACACTCAAGTACGGTTTGCTTTGTAACCTGCAGCTCTGATTTAGCTCGTGAAAATCTATCAGTCAAGTGTTGTATCGCTCGACGCAAAGCTCGTCTAATTCCTGGCGATATGTCAAGATGGCACAGTGTCTATAACTCCCTTCAGCCTCTTGCTTTTGTTGAGGGCGTCAGTTTGCACGAGCAGAGTCGTGCTTCGTGTGTCCCCGAACTAATTCCACACAGTCACGTGATTCCAGACCGCCTCGATAGCCCAATATATTGTCATGTAAATGGGGGCGAAGTTTATTGCGTGAACGTTGCGAGTATACAACGTCGCTGCCTTACCGATGCTCATCCGTCACGCGAACGCATTCTGGCTCGGCGGAGAGCGGAAGCGATGGTTTGCACGATGAAGTGATCACGGCATCAACATTATGTGTTCCACTAAGCTCGAAGGAAAATGATGCCTCACTGGTGGTTAAAATGAAAGAAATACTACTGCTGCGGTGCAGTGCAGCCACGAAAGCCATAAAGGTAAAGAAGAACTGGCTTGCAGCTTGCATTGCCACCTACCGTATAGAGGTGCAGACAATTAATATATATAAAAGCGTAATACAAAGTAAATTAGATTGTTTTGACACTTAATGCGGGAGAAAAAGAAAACTAAACGAGATGATGAATTTTGTCAATGCGAAATTGGGGAAGAAGGAAAGGTGAGCAACGTTTTCACTTCCATGAGCAAGCAGTAAAGTTTTTCGTTTCGGGTGCAGCGTATTTGCAGAACGCGGTGCACGTTAAGACGACCGCACTCTTGCACTTTTCATAAACCTTATCGACAGAACAGGCTGGCTTCAGCTTCAGTATCGTGACCCACAGCGGTTCCGAACTTCTGGGCCACGATAGGGCCTGTAGGGGGTCTAGAAGATGTTCGAGAACTTTAAGGCATACCAAATAACGAATTTGCCTCTTTTTCTTCGTCACAAGGAATACTCTGACTGTGGACCCAGAGGGCTTGACAAACACAGGAACGATGCGCTGGCCGCATTCTGAGGTAATGCACAACCACATACTGCACAGACACTGCACAACCATTATGTGGGCACATTTTCAACTCGGCACCCTTGCCGAGGCGTAATACGCAGTGGTTCCCTGTCTCAACTGCAGCATGACCCGGGGTCGGCGTTGCATGGCGCACAGACATCTTTACGACGTAGGACATCCGGAAGCAAAAACAGCCGCCGTTTGGCGAGATTTCTCCCAGAGTCAGGGCGAAAGACGTGTGAGAGGGTGACTTGATTATAATGGACAAGAAAAGAAAAAGGAAGGCCACGTATGCCTGACATCAATTTTACACTGGCGGCAGCATCCCGCACTTTCCTATTGGGCCACTATCTGGATTGTTTTTAGTCTTCTGAAGATAGCAGCTGTCCTCTTCTCTTAAAGAACACAAGAACCCTACATCGCTTTGCCGAGCTGTCCTCACGCGCGTTTTACCTTAGTGACGTCACTATAAACAAAGTAGTGATGGCAGCTCAATACGGAGCCGTAGTGAATAGTCGGTGCATACGAAAAATTTTCTTTCGTTCCGGAAAATTGTGAATGAAGAGTTGATTCCCCCAAAGGATGAATTCATGCCCGCCTTTTCACGCTCCTGCTGTAGGCACTAGCTTAGTTTACTTTATTCCATCTGATGGCCTTCTCTCATTTCATTGCCGCTATATCTTTCCTTTTTTGCCTTTCGTTCCCATCCCCGCGTGTAAGGCAGCCTACTGGGCATCGCTCGGTTGACCTCCCTGCCTTTCCGTCCTTCTGTTTCTCATTCTCTCTCTGAAGCAAAATTTAGGCACCGCTTTTCGCTCTTACCTTCAAGCAGTGTAATTTAGAAACCGTGACGTCACCGAGAGTTGTTTCATGGTAGGGATCCCGACAAATTATTTCGTTTTCTATGTGGGAACGAAGGTTCCGAAGTGAGGCGCTGCCCAATCACGAAATTCACCATCTGTTGCAAAAGCGGCGAGGCTAACGCGGCTGTCACCGAAGCGGGCGAACCTTCGTCTCTTGCCGGAACCGGGACTGGGTTAATTTGTTCGCGGCTGCTCGAGAGCGATAGCAGAGTTAGCACCCGCCAACTTTTCGCCTCAAAGCGAGGGAAGTGGGGCGCGATAAGAGCGTAACTGTTGGGCCTCACGCCTACGCCCGACGCGTTAACGGTATGCTCGGAACTTTTGCCCCGAATAGTTCCGTTTGGAACAGTGAGATATGAGCTTAACTGAACCTTGGAATAGCGTCGCTGTTCCGTAAAGCCATTGCGTATAAACGCGAAACAGGGTGCGCAGGTTAATGCTAGATTCAGTCCGAAGAAATCGTTGTGTCTATCTCATCGTTTGCTTTCTTGCAGCAAACAGTCGTTACTTCATCTCGAATGCACTGGCGGTAACGGAGCACTTTGCATTTGTTACTCCGGTTACCGAAGGATGTGTAGAGTTCGGAAGGATTTGAGTCACTTAGTGCTCGAAAAACAGATTACCAGCGTTTTTTAACCATACACATATTTCCTCAACAGCTATTGCCTCAACAGCGCAACAAGGATGGGACGAAACCGAAACAACACACTAGCGCTATCAACGGATTTATTGTAGAAACAACGCAAAGTATATATACAGCAAAATATAAGACCAAAGCCAATGCTACGCGCTGTAGAGGCAATCCGGCTTTCTTTGGTTCTATATTTTACTGCACATATACTTTGTGTTGTTTCCGCCATAAATCAGTTGATAGTTAGCGCCTGCCATTTTCGGTTCGTCTCGTCCTTGTTGGGCTCTTGAGGCAATATGAATACATACCACGATGCCCAAATTTAGGCTTTACTTAACTATAATCCTCGCACACTACTCTTATAGAAGTACGTTTAGCTCGGCTGCCAGTAGGATCGAAGACACACTGACTGCCAGCCCGTGCACAGTGTATATACAGGGTGTTTCACCTAACTCTTTAGACAGTTTGAATTGAAAAAAAATTGAAAATTGGTTGTTGGGGAAAGGAAATGCCGCAATATCTGTCTCACATCTCGGCGGACACCTGAACCGCGCCTTTAGGGTAGGGATAAAGGAGGGACTGAAAGAAGAAAGGGAGAAAGAGGTGCCGTAGTAAAGGGCTCCGAAATAATTTCGACCACCTGGGGATCTTTAACGTGCACTGACATCGCACAGCACATGGGCGCCTTTGAGTTTCGCCTCCATCGAAACGTGGCCGCCGCGGTCGGGTTCGAACCCGGGTACTCCGGATCAGCAGGGAATTTAAAAAAACTAGGCTTTTGAGTTTGAAGAGCGCTATTTTCGGCATAGCATTGTCAGCGGTGTAGTACATCAAAATATAACTACGATATGCTAACTAGCAAGCTGGGTAACTAATACTAAATACTTAAATTTTAACTATTACTCAAAGGCTCCTTAATAACTGGGAGGCGTGTAGCCCACTCTATGCAACATGCATATCAGTTTTTAGAATTTCGAAAGCGTGGTTAGCCTTGGCGATGCGGCCAAACAAATTTTGGCTACATCGCACCAAAATAAACGCAATTTCGAGAAGCTTGCAGGTAAAGCAACCTCTCCTGTGCACATAACTCATCGAAACAGCCAACATTTCTGGGGCCACACCGCTGAGGGCAACCGCGTTTTCGAAATCCTAAAAATTGATGGGGGTATTACTTACGGTGGGCTACACGACTCTCAGTAATTAAGGAGCTTTTCAGTAATAGTTAGAGAGTTCACTATTCAATATTAATCAACCAGACTTCTAGTTAGCACATCTCAGCTGTGCCGAAAATGCTATGCCGAAAATGCTATGCCGAAAAAAGCGGTCTTCTAGCTCTGAAAGTCTATTTTTAAAAATTGTGTAAGATCCTAGGTGAAGCACCCTGTATAAGTTGCACTCATTCGAAAAATGGCACGCAGTAGCTCGGCGTGTAGTATGAGGGAAGGCACTCACGCGTGACGCCCCTGTCCAAGTCTTCGTAGTATCCGTAGAAGCACAGCTGCTGCAGTAGCACCGGGTGCAGTCGGTGAAAGGCTTTGATGCTGCGCAACCGGCCGTAGATGGACTCCAGGTCGTCCTCGGTCCGGTCCCCTGGACTGCAGGCGAAACAAAATAAAAACGACGCAGCGTCAACCACGGCAATAATTGTTATTGAGGTTGAGGCTGTTGTTAGCTATAGGTCGGATTAGCCTAGCTATCATTCCGCCGGCAACTGCTGCCGTGGATCACCATGTTACTCCTGTGCTGCATTGCACCTCGTCTTGCTTGGTCTGTGTAAGATGCTGTAACAAGTTTTTAGTGACTAATACCCGCTTCCGCACCTCGCGGTGGCTCAGTGGTTATGGAGCAAGGCTGCTGACCCGAAAGACGCGGGCTCGATCCCGGCCGCGGCGGTCTAATTTCGCTGGAGGCGAAATTCCAGATGCCCGTGTACTGTGCGATGTCAGCGCACGTTAAAGAACTCAAGTGGTCAAAATTTCCGGAGCCATTCATTACGGCGTCCCTCATAGCCTGAGTAGCTTTGGGACGTTAAACACCTATACGCATAAACTAAACCTAATAGAAGATTTTGTTTGTTAGATTCGTAACCTTCCCCACCTTGTTTCACTTGTCCGTTCATTATCTTTTGTATCTGGGGGCTGGTGCTGACCTTGTACGCACTTGAAAAACAGCAGGCGAATGCAATGAGCAGTCACGCTCGGAAGCGGAATGAGGTTTGCGGGTGTATGGGATGGGAAGTGCGCGGACTACGCCGACAACAGGACTTCGCCAAACGACACAGATACATCTCTAATTGTAAAATTATGAATTAGTCTGCACTTTACAAACTAATGAGCTTCTCGTCGTGTAATTACTTTCTCTTTAATAACATACTTTGCGAGTTCACGGTCAATATGTGGAAGATGTAGCACAAATGGATGGTGTATTCGTTCAGTTACTCAGATTTCTTTTGAACAGGCACAAAACAGGATTGGTTAATATTGATTAGTTTAAATTAGCTTGATATTTACCACAAAATAGAAACAAAAGTCAAACGAAGCAGCTACTAATCAAATACATTTACAATATCTGTTCTTTAGGAATGAAGTGTTTCTTGTTTAAGTAAATATTTCATTTATACCGGGTGTTTCAGCGAACAGATTAAATTTTTTTTTTCAGAAATACACTTTTTGGTGTAAAAAATATGGCTATAATATTACCAGTGTTCCCGGACACCAGAAAACTGGTTAATCGTCTTAAGTAGTAAGCTGGTTAATTACCTTTTAATAAATAACTATTTAACTAGTGGAAATTGGCGCCTAGCTGCCATTCGTGACTCGCAGCCGTTGGTTAGTAATAGCGATATCAGTTTTTAGAATTTCGAAAAAGCGATTACTCTTGCCGCTGTGGCTCGACAAAATTCGGCTGCATCAAGCCAAAATAGAAGCGCTTTCGAAAGCATGCAGGCAAAGCAAACCCTCCAGTGCACTTTAGTCGAAAGAGCCATTTCGAACGCTAAGCTATATGTTTACAAATTCGTACGATCCACATTGCGCCCTCTGCGGTGAAGTGGCTAACTTATACCACATGATATATGGGCATGCCAGGACAATCGAGGTATTCCAAGAAAAAATAACCCAACAACTGAGGACTGGGAGGCGGCGCTGTCCAGCTCACGTTTGGAAGACCAGATTTTGCGGGCGAACCGGGCGAGAGGGGCAGCAAAAGATAATGGGCTCCTGGAATGAGGGCCCACCCACCCATTATAAGCGTTAAAAGTTTCTCTCTCTCTCTTTCTCTCTCCCGGATAGGTACTGCCCTCGCACTATGCATGTGCAGTTAACATCGGAAGTGGGCTATTTTTTCTTTCCTTCCCGTCAGCTAGCTTCGTTACAGGAATAAAGCCACGCTTCTGTGACAGCGTTCAGATTTCTGTTTAACGGTGCCGGTTTAGTGGCATGCATTTTGTAATTTCTGTTAAAGAGGTCACGGCAGCCTATTTTCGGGCATATGCTGTTTAGTGCGTTTGATTCCGAACACGTCAAGTTATATTTCCCGGAGGTTTCAGTTCATTCGGTGCGGTAGATATTTTTTAAAAGGGTTTTTTTCTTTTCTGGCCACCTCTGATCGATGACGTCACAAGAGCATACCCACCATGCGTAGCCTGCTGCGTGCTGTTCGCTGCGTTGAGGTGCTTGCATGCACACCGTGGATGGCGTTCACTAGAAAAGGTTTTCTTTGGCTTAGCGAAATAAAATGCATTTTAGGTGTGGCATGTTATTCATTTCTTATGGGTGTGGTCTCTCTGGGGCAGGCAAGCCGTCCCGTATGGAAAATGTGGCAAGTGCCATGCATGCCTTCGCCTACGTGCGCTGTGAAGGGAATGGCGATGGCTATCCTTTGCTGCCTACGAAGTTCTTGCCCTCTATTCGACGGCTGAAAAATTTAAATTATCACAAGGCGGTAGTCGAGTAAAGCTTGCGGCATGAAAGGAGTCGAGAAAAGTGCCGAATGCGACAGCTTCCCAGCTGCACGGATGCTTGAGTGGCGCGTGTGTGTGCTAGTCGAAAATACATTATTTTCAGCTGAAAGAACCGCTTTGCAAAACCAAGCCACTGGAAAAATGTCACGCTTCTCGAATGTTTCATGGCCCACATTTACGAATAGGTGCCGAAATTTTGATTTCGCTCCGGTGCCGCGTAATTGTTAGGCGAAAAACTCGCATATATTCGCTAAATGAGCGCTTCAAGATAATAGTAGGCTATTTAACATTTACTATGCGTGAGCAAAGTTTACTCAGGAATACGACGATTACAACTCAGCCCCGCGTTGAGGTTTACATAGCTGTGCACAAACAGTACTCTTAGCTTGCATGGCATAAAACCTGAGGTGAGCTCTCCTTATATTATCTACTCTTGCTCACAAATGGTAGTTTTACTCGTTTACACTTAACGATAACACTGCAATAAGCGCTGATGGTGCTATCGCTTCCCTGCGAAGCTCTTCGCGTTGGACTGGCGCTTCTTGCTAATTGTATCTGCTTACTCCACTGCCACCGATACTTGATATTAATTTAAAAGAGAGCATTTGCATTAACGAAAACAGCCAGATTTGTTGTCCACAGTCGACGCCGACGACTGCTGCCGGATGCCTTCAACAGTTCTCTGCAGACCGGGTCACATCGACACTTCTCTCTAAGATATTGTACGCGCGTCCTGCGACGTAAGTAGTCGCCGCCTTGAGGTCACTGTCGCCAAAAATACGCGCGACGGCCTGCATGCCGAGCTAATTCACAAAACATGTGAATTAGCTCTCCGCAATCGCCGAAATCGCACATCCGAATCCTACGCACTCTGTAGGCCTCCTCACAAAAGGGGCCGGTGGTCTGCCGTGCTCCGCTGGTTCTCCGCTGGTTCTCCTCTGGTTAGTGTTAAAAGGCGAAAATATAAAATGTAGCCGTTCGTTTCGCTTTATTCTATGCGGCTAAGGTAGACACAACCTCAGTTTTCAGGCAGTCGCTTCCCTGGGCGTGAAGTTTTCGCTCGGCCGCACAAGCCCTAGCGACGGCGGCAAGCGAGAAGCAGGCAACCGTCGCGCGGTGTTTTGCCCGTGTCGCTTGCTTTGCCGCTCGGTTCTATGCGCAGACACGGAACAAAAGCACATCTTCGCAGGTGCACGTCAGTACGTCGCGTATGCGACCGTGGCTAGAATGAGGTTTCCCACTAATTTTTCAATGTTCTTGAATGTCCTACCAACTAGCAGCCCCCACCACAGTCATCTGGTTCTCACTAAGCTCACTCTTTACTACGATACGCGCTCGTTGGTCGTCGCCAGTCTAGTGTGACTGACCAGTGCGTCAGCAACGGCATCTGCATACCGAACAGCCCACCGACCGTCGATCAGCGTCGCATCTGTTTAGTGTGACCGGACCCTAACTACACCCAAGAAAAACTACGTTACTGTTATCGTTTTTGTGGCACCAGTCACTCATGTATGAGGGACGACTGCTACTTCGATCCCCCACGAAAGTAAAGGTGAAAGGCACCTCGTTTTCCGCACTGCGGCAATGCTAGCACACGATGCGCTGCTCTGTGTATGCTCTTGTTACGTCACGCAAGCATTCATTATGGCGGCCACAGCCGGTAGGAGGAGTTACCAGGTCTCAATTTTTAGCGCGTTTTCTGGAAAATACAGCACGTCCAGGGTACTCAAATACTGGATATCGAATCAGAAGCTCTTGTATAGTTTACTGAAGCACAAAACTGCAATATGAGGAACAAACACTTCATGGCTCCTTTATAAACTTTTTTTTCAATGATTTGGCCTGGCAGCTAAAATAACCCAGAATGACTCCGTAGATGAAAACTTTTTTGGAATTGTAGGGCGATGTTGCTTCCTACCAGGTGCCTCATTTCTGTTGCCGCATGCGGAAACTGATGCGTCTCATTTGTTGTAAGCGTGCAGCCGTTGAGTCGGAAATTTTGGCCGCAGGTGCTGAGCGTTTCGGAGTCGTACAACAAACATGAATGAAAAACATTATAAATTTCGATGTTCTAGGTGGTTGCAGCCCTATTCGGGCACCCCCACGAAAGCAACAGCATCTTGGACGACATCACACAAATTTCGGATGGTGTGCTCAAATTGCTTTCCCTCGACTTCAAGGACAGAAGAAGGCGGCCTTTCATGGCGTTCACAGCAGATAAAGGCATTTTTCTGCGAATGTTTTCAAGTCATATACTTATATGTAGCTTCAGATCTTTGAGGTTGGCTGGTTCCGTCTTGAAAACCTTCTTTTTAACATATCCCCAAAGGAAGAAATCCAAGGGATCAAATCGGATGACCTAGGACTCCTAGCTGTGTTACTATCTCTCCCAGTAGATGGAAAAGAACTTGGCTGTGAATTACCGAAAAGATGACGGAAAACGCTGTCGAGCTTCGTGATGCTGAAACTACACCTTATTCTGCAAAACCAGTGACAACTCTGAGGCAGATTAAGAGGCGCTGCCCTTTCTAACGCAGTCTCTGCACTTCTTTCCAGTTAATGTTTCCGTTAATGAAGTAAGGACCAGCAATATGGCCCTTATAAATGCCACAAAAAACGTTTGTTAAACATCTTGCTCATGCTCATGTAGCCTGTGTGGGTTCTGGTCGCACCAATAATGGGCTCTATGCAAAGTGGTATCGGAATCCCAGAAACATTGGTCCTCGTAGGCCCAAAGCACTCAGTAGAGAAATTACGGGCTTTCGTCGTATTGAATCAGACACCAATTGCAAAAATTGATCCGTTCCAGAATTCCATTTGATCTGAGCTCCCGGTGAAGGCGCACATGATGTGGGTGTTAGCTGCGTCTTCGAAGGGACCTCCAAACTGAAGCCGGGTTCGCTCAATATGCGCCGCGAATTTCCCTGATCGCTTGCTTCCGGTCGACGGAGATACACGCCAGGACATCGATGTCAAAATAATCGGTAGCACTGGTTGGTCGCTTCTTTTTCTGAGCGTAGACTGATCCAAGGGTTCTAGATAGATTAAATACCGATCTAAATGTGGAACGAGATGGCACACGACAGCAAAGATGACGGGCAGCATACAGCCGGGATGCCAGCTCCGAGTCCATTTGCGCGCTCACCTAATCTGTCACAATATCCACCTCTTCAGAAACAGTGTTTTAGAGTTGCGCTGCAGCGGCTGTTCTTCAATATTAACTCTGCAACTTTGAAGTTTTGGTCTGTACAGAGAGGCGAGGTGACGCTTCCGTACATTCAAGTCATTTGAGAACCTAACACTGTTCTGACGGCGTCACCCGCGCACCACAAAATAAGGACCTCAGAGGCAACTGTTAACTTCTTGCGTGAAGCTGGCGCTGCAAACAACAAGAACTGCCTAATAGCCTACAGCCACTGACGGGTAAGCTCTAATTGCTTCGAGCGCGAAACATTTCTTTGTCTGATGTATTTCCTAGCAAGCAGCGATAATACGCGATCAGTAGCTAAACCTGGCGACTAAATAAACGGAAGACGAAGCTTCACATCTTGCCTGTCTGGTAGCTACATACCGGTATGCCTGCAGGCACACTGTCGCAATAAAAGAAATGCTGCATCAAAAGTGGCAGAGACAAACGACGAAAAAAATTTCTGAGGGCAATCAAGTCTGCTTACGAGCAGGAATGCGAAAGCATGGAACTTTCTAGAACGCTAGTTTTTTACCTGACGGCCGCACGCGTTCTTTTTGTGGTTATTTTTTATTTGTATCTTAAATTTGATTTATTCCTGTTATTTCCTTTTATTTTCGTTTCAGTTTCTATTTATTTATCATTTGTTAATTATTTCTATATTTAATGTCTTCTAATTTTTATTTTTATTTTTTTTAAATTTTTATTGATTTTGCTGTTTATCCTGCTTTATTTTTGTTTTATTTATTTTAGTTTTTTGACGTCATTAAATTGACAGGTCAGGCGGACACTTCTTGCGAACGGACACTTACGATGGACTCATGAGGCAAGTAAGGTTTTCGCCTTAAAACTGAAGGCGGCGCTTATCAGAGCCAAAAGGAAAGCAGTGGCCATTCCCTACCTGCATAGCATGGCGCACAATCTGAGGAATGTTGCACGTCGTTTTAGTGTTGACGTGGTCTGCTCAGCACCCCTAAAGCTTCAACGCCTTTGTCCGATGACTGGGACTTGTCCAAGAATGGAAGAAAAAAATGCACCCATTTACGTGTGGATTGTGTGCGTTCGGTGGTTTACCAGATTCCTTTCACTTGCCAAAAGGTGCATATCGGACAAACCGGGCGCTGCTTAAATATCCGCCTAAAAAAACACGACCAAGCATCGTAAGATGTTCAGGCCCACTGATTCCCCGTCACAACTCATGGCTGACAACCATATCCCTACCTTAGAATTGCGAAGAACTATAGCACGACTTAAATTTTTTTTCACGATGTATGACAAGTCGCTAGAATTTAATGGACGGCCATACATTCAACGTTACCTGCCACGCGTGTCAAGGCACCGTCACGCTCACAATTTGCTGCCTTTCCATGCCCGTACTAACTTGTATAAATATTCTTTTTTTCCTGGTACAGTTAGTCAGTGGAATGGTCTCCCTCTGAATTTTTTCCACTGATAATTTTGACCAGGCGCTGCTGCTGTATTTTGCGTCTTGACATTCTGTGACGTTTTTTTCTGTAATTTTATCAGGTTATCATTATTCTGAGGGGTAGCGTATGCAAGTTCATTTCTGTGAGATTACGTAAAAATCATTCTACATAACTGAAATGCATGCTTGTTCACTTTTGTTCTCTTCCCATGTTTTGTTCTCTTTCACATGTTAAACGCAAGAGCTTATTTATAATTGACTGTTATCGAGAGAAAATGTTGTACGACATTCCCGCCTGTTTGGTCTCGTTGAGACCGCAGTATTTGTAAATAAATAAAAGTATCTAAACATTGCGCTCAGTGCGAAGATAAAAAGAAGTGTAAGGTGATTTTTCAGAAAACCGAGGTACTTTACCGGCACCGAGACCAGCGTACCATAGAGATTATGGAAGTGTTTTTCATAAAGACGAAAACTAGCGCATGCATCAGACAACCCTCTATCACATTATTTGATGCGAAGATACGGTTCCTAGACAATACCTGATTTGCCATGGGTCATAGAAAAGGGCGCCCCGCGCTATTTTCAGTTTTTGAGTTTTTCCTTGTGTTGATTCCCTCATGTGATTGCTGACTTCGCCGTTTATTCGGTCGCTTTTATTTATGTTTCCTCCTGAATAAAATTTTAGTTGCGAGACAGCGCTTGTGTTGTGCACCTCTTCTTCGTCCGTCGTCTATGTTCGCGCTGTATTTTTTTCCTTTAAAAATGTACGTAACCCAACTAGCCCAACTCTCCATCCTACTTTTCAGGGCCCTCAGAATCGACGGCCGCATGGTTGGCGATGACGGAGGACGAAGCAACAGATAACGCCGCTGAGGCAGCCCATGGTGGCAGTCGATGCTCCCTAGGCGGGAAAATTACCACAGTCGTTTCGAAATAGGCGCCGCAGTCATTGCAACGCATCAGCAGATGAATTTTTTGGTCTAGATTTTCTGCGTTCAACCACCGCCGAGTTTAGGTTTTGTGCGCAAAAAAAAAACACGATTTTCTCGCGCTACAGGGCTCTTGAGAACGAAGTTTTCTTCGCTTTAAACGCTGATACAGCAACGTTTTCTCCTTAGCTACAGCCGCTAAACTTAGTTAATCAAACACTAATCAATTTTAGTAAATTAGTTGGATAATCAGCACGTTTTTTTAGTTACTGACGTCCTGCGCAGCGAAGTTTTCTTCTTTATAAGTTCTTTTTCTCGAAAAGTATTTTTAAAAATATTCGAAAGTGCCATATCACGCCGCATCTTGGGGCCTCATGGGAGGGTGCAGTTTCGAAGATGACTTCAGGAGCGGAAATATTTCGAAGCAGCAGTGCTCTCTTTATTGCGGCACCATTGAGCGGATGGTGGTTGGATTGTCGACGCGCGAGGGTACCACGGTCAGATAATTGTTGGCACGCTCGCCCGAATAAAGGATCTGGCGGCGCGCCAGGCCCACGAAGATGTGCTCCAGCGTGATGTCGCAGAGGGACATCTCTGGTAGCACTTTGCTGCGCTTAATGTTACACAGCTTGGTGAAGAGCTCACCCCAGCTCGTGTATGTCTTGCCCACGCTGAGCATCATCAAGCCTTTGTAGTTGTGGCAGAAGTTGCACTGGTGGAACTCTTCCTGCATGGCGTCGACGAGCATGCGCTGGAACTGGTAGTCAAAGCGCCGCTCCGGAGGCAGTCTCAGCGTGACGATGTAACTGCGGCCGTACTTCTGGTTCATCTGAAGCGGCTCGCCCAGCGCCTCAATCTTGCCGGTCTCGATGACAGCCACGCGGTCACACAGAACTTCACAGTGCGACATGCGATGTGAGGTCATGATGATGGACATAGCCTGCGCTCCCTTGAGCACCTGCAGCATGCGGAGGATCTCGTTGCGGTACAGGGGCTCCACGTCCGAGTACGGCTCGTCTACAAGTAACACAGGTGGCACGCCGATAACCGCGGCAGCAATAAGGAGCTTCTTCATTTCGCCGTGGTTACACTTGTTGATCATCCGGTCCTCTTTGAGCCTACCCGCCAGGGCCAGAGCACCTTGCACAGCCTGCCGCCTCAAAGAAACGCCGCGCAGCCTGGCCATCAGGTCCAACAACTCACCGACAGTTAAAGCCGGCATGCTCTGCGCAGAAATGCCATCCGGCGCGTAGCCGATCCCCAGCTGCCAGGCGCGCAAATCCGGCACCAGAGAGAGGGCTGCCATGTGCGCTCCGCCTCCCGTGGGCACCTTGAGGCCTACCAGTATGTCTAGGAGCGTGCTCTTGCCTGAGTTGTTGATGCCCACCAGGCCAAAGCACTCGCTGCGGTTGAGAACAATGTTCACTCCGTCCAGGATCTTCACGGGCTTCACGAAGCCGACGGCTTTCTGCACGTTCCGAATGACCATGGCGACTTCCCTGAAGGCCTTAGTGCGGCACACCTGGTTGACAAGTCTGACCTCTCGCTCAACCTCGGGGTCCATGGAAAGGGCCACGAGCCGCGGACCTCGCTGTTCCTCAGCGTCTTCACCCGGCTCGTCGCCGCCCAGAAGTCGGCGAGCAGCGTACCAACGGAGGCAGAAGGCCAGAGGCGAGTCCAGCAGGGCGAGCACAGCCAGGTAGAGCATACCCACTACCACCATGCTAACGGCTTCGTAGAAGCCGGTCTCGGAGAACGGCTCCAGTGGGTAAAGCAAGCGTGCAGTCCGGTTCTGCTCCAGGGCCTCGCAGCAGCGCGATGTCCTGACGTCGACGCTGAAGCGGGGGTCGTGGCAGGCTTCTTCGAGTAGTTCGCCTCCTGTCAGGCAGATAGCGTTGAACCTGTACAGCAGGATGACTTTGATGATGCCCCGTACCAGCGCGTAAGTCGGGAACCAGCGACACAGGAAGCGCCACAGGAAGAGGAATATCTTCGCGGCCATCGAAGGGCTTCGCTGCACCAGCACGAACAGAATCTCCACGCCTAGGGAGCCCACCATGCCGGCGAGGAACAGCCCGAGAGCCATGAAGGAGAAAGCCCGGGTGGTGTTCCTGGAGAGTCCCGAGAATAGGTACGCAAGAGGCAGGCTCGAGAACGCGTTGGCAATGAACAGCACAAGTATCGCCAGATGATAGCGCAACGTGATGTCCATGTGATTGATGAAGATTGTGAACGTCATCAGCAAGCTGTTCCACACTGCCATGAACATGTCGAAGATGAAGTGGCCAATCCAGTAAAGCAAGCCTGTCATGCCAGTCATAAGCTGCAGGTGCTTCAGCCCACTGCTCCACTCCCCCATGGGGGCTAACACATGGCTGGCCGCATAGGAGCTCATAGCCAGGGACACGAAGAACGAGTAAAACACGCGCGTGATCAGATTGCGCGTCGTAAATAGCTCGATCTCGTGGCCAAGTTGCCTGTGACCGGGTTCGAACACGAGCTTTCCGTGTCGTCTCTCGAACTCTATCTTGGGAATACGGTTCTCCTCGACGTAAGGCGAGTTCACCAGGATTATGTCCGAAGTATTCTTTCCCGTCAGGTTCCTGAGAAGCGCCGTGTGAAACATATTCACTGCCAGCACAGCACTGTATGGGCACTGGCCGTTGAACCAGATGTAGGCTCTCTTTCCTGTCAATAAGCTCACTCCGTACTGGTACTTGACGATGTACTCGTAGATGTTGCGCTGAGCCCAGAAGAGCAACTCGCGCTCCACGAAGCGCGTCTTTGGCGTGGAAATACGTGACGAATGCTCGGACATCACCGGAAGCAGCACGTGCTTGCTGAACTTCATGCTCGCATCGTCGCTTTCAATGAATCCGTAGGGGTCGTCCAGCAGCTCACTGGATGTGTACGTGAAGTTCGCGGCAGCCGGAGCCAGATCAGGCATGAAGTGGCGCTCGCACAGACCCAGGAGAAGCATGGAGGCCAAGGGAATGCCCACGGTCAGCGGCTTGATCCACCAGATGCGCGCCCAGATGTAGAAGCGCTTGCGCAGCAGCGCGTCCAGCACGGCGAAGCTGCCAGCCTTGCCCGACCGAGCTGTGCAGAGCTGCTTCATAGCGTCCAGCTCTTGGTACCCTTTCAACGCGCCCACGTTCGGCTCTGCTGGAGCTAGAATGCGAGTGTCACCGCCTCCGACTATGGTCTTCTGCTCGGGGCTGGTCACCATGTTGATGTAGACGTCCTCTAACGTGCAGGAGGTTAGACTCATGAACGCAATCCCGAGGACGGTGCGTTTCTTATCCAGGTACTGAAGCATGCTGGCCACATGGCCGGTGTGCTGCATGGAATCGCTCAGGTTGAAAATCGTCTCGAGTTTGGTGACACGCTTAGGCTCGATGGGGCCCATGTGGTACTGGACGACCTTCTTGACTTCGTTTTCTCTGAAGTCGGCCAGCTTGGTGAGGCGCAGGAAGAACCCGCTGCCCATCCTCTTCTTCAGCCAGGTAGGTGATCCAGCGCACATTATGCGGCCCTCACGCATGACGATGAGCCGATCTGCGAGCACCTCGGCCTCCTCGATGCTCTGCGTGGTGACCAGGACGCTGCTGTGGTAACTGCTGCGGGCCAGCGCCTCCCACACCTCATGACGACACTTGGGATCCATCAGCTTCGTCGGCTCTTGGAAGATCAGGAGCGGGGATTGTTGGGCGCCGCAAATAGTGATGGCCACGCACAGCGCACGCTGCAGTCGCGGTGACAGCGCTGACACCAGGGTATCTTTGTGCTGCTCGATGTTCAGCTGCCGGAGAAGCACGTTGGAAAACTGCTCCGCTTCGCTCCAGGGCACCTGGCGAAGAAATGAGAAGAAGAGCAAGTGTTCCTCCATGGTGAGCTCTTCGAAAAGCTCGCTTTCGTGGGGGCAGATGCTCATGTATTCCCAGCTGCGGCCAGACATGTCCGTGGCATCGTAGTTGCTCACGAACACTTCGCCGCTCGTCGGCAGCAGGGCGCCCGTGATGACGTCGAGAATGGTCGAATATCCACAGCCCGGTGGGCCTAGTATCACTGTGATCTGCTTGCTGTAGATTGTGAGACTGAAATTCTGGACACTACTACCATCGTTCCCTGTAGCGCAAAGATTAATCAGGTGCGCGACTGGATGGCCGCTCTTCGGCTCGTGTTCGCAGAACTTCGCGTCCACGCTGGGAGCAACGTTTCGAATGTTCCACTTCCTGTAGGGCAACCAGTATTCGGCCGAAAAGATGAAGGGCACTGTCTTCGGGATGCCGTAACCCCAAGGTACCACATTGTCCAGGTACACGATGAGGATGGCCATCACGGGCGCGATGGACAGTGTGGCGATGATAAGCTCACCTATGCTAACGTTGTCCAGTGTTGTCGCGCTGTCGAAGAATCTCTTCCAGGTCAGCCGTACATGGTACTTCTCAAAGCGCTCGATGACCCGAAAGCACCAGTGCAGGTACATCACGGGGCTGATCACCGAATATAGCTTGGAGTTCCTCGAAGTCAAGTAGTAGCCGAGGCCGAACAGGTTCTGCATCAGTGCGTACGGGAAGAGGCTCAGCACGAACCAATAGGCGACGGCTGCCACGAACGCCACGCCGGGTCCCCAGAGGAACACGGATAGCAGCATGGCGTGCAAGATGGTGAGCACTCCGAAGAGCAGCAGCACGACCATGAAGAGCCCCCGGTCAACGTGCTCCAGGAATGCCGTGCCGTGGACGTTGCGGTACTCGAAAATGGGCACGTACATCAGCAGGATGGCACAGCAGACCACGAAATGCGCCTCGAAGAAGTGTCCAGACCAGTAGGCCAGGTCGTTCAGACCAACACGTCGCAGCATTTCCTTGGTCCCGGCCCGCTTTTCTTGAACCAGCTTGACGACGAGCACGCAGAAGGGAACGAAGAAGCCGATGCCGAAGCGAAGCACGACACGGCTCAGCGTGCGTTCCTCGGCACCGTAGAAGAGCTTCGGGTACGGAAACCGTATCAGCTCCACCTTCATACTGATCGTTTTTCCGGCAGCATCACCCAACATCTCGATAAACGTCGATTCGACCAAATACTGCAACGGAAGCAGCAACCTCATCTCGTCGAAGCGGTCCGTGTCGACAGGTCCGGGGACGAGCAGGCTGCGCAAGTAGCCCCGCTCCATGTCGAAGGTAGCGTTGTGGAAGCGAACGTGGTACGTCAGCTTCTCCGCCACCCCAAGCGAGAACCACACGGCCACCCGGCGGTGCACGACAGGAGGCTCCTGCTGCTGCTGCTCGCCGCCAGTGCGCGCCCTCGTCGCCGGCTGCGCGGCGCTGACGTCGACGAACTGGGCTGCTGCTTCCACGTCCTTGAAGGGCACCGGCTTCCAGCCGCTTCCGAGCTGCTTGCACACCCTGGCGACCAACTCGGTGAAGAATGGCTCACTTGGAGCAAAGGCGAAAGAACCGTGTGACCAAGACTCATTGGGTCGTCCCCAGAACTGAATCGCGCTTGCACTGTCGAAGAACTTGTCCTTGTTGGGTCGCGCCCGGAACGGCGTCACTGACTCCTCCCAAACAGAGCTCAGCACCAGCAGCATACACGCGACCTCCAGGAGCGTATTCAGGTAGTGGCGCCGAATGCGTAGCAGCCACACTTGGCGCCACGCTACCAGGGACAGCTGTTTCTTGATCGAGATGCCGTCCATGGCTCCGGCTCGGGTGTCGGCAGGAGCGCTCCCAATTGCCCAAGGTGTACAGAGGTGTCTTCGGTGTGGTACCGTTGAGCAGCCTCCCGGAACGAGAAGGAAGCGAAGAGCGAAGTCGTTCTGCCCCACAAATGTGGTCGCCGGTGTTCGTGCGCCGGGGACGTCAGTCTTAGCGGCTTAGGCCTGCAGCACCCGTGACTTGGCTTTCTGGAATGAGTCACGCGCTCACCCCGCACCCGCGCTCCGTGCTCGTCTTCTTCGTCGTCGCTGCGATATAAGTGGTGTGCATTTAAGGCTCTTCATTTCCGTGTTCTATTTTTTTCCGGAATTCTGGCAGCAAATTCGGGTTTTAGCAAAACGTTGCATATTTTCTGGTTTTTGAGGACATTTCTTGCAAGAAAAGACAATTTACTACACACGCTCCTTATGTTTGAGACATGAAATGTTGCATTTAGGTGCTTATTTTCATAAACACGGTAATGCACGTGGCATAACTTAACGTAATCAGAATTTTTTTCTGAATTCTCGCAATTAATTCATCTCGTGTGTAATGTTCTCCGGTGCGCCTCTTCAGCGTCCGTTCAAGGCCTACCTATTCTTGTTCACTGTGAAACATTCATTCAACATCACAGCTACCATTTTACATGCACAAGGACCTTGAGCAGGTCGTAAGTATAGCGTGGGTAGTGACTGATACAATAATTATGAGGGAACGAAAGCATGTACTTTGAGAAAAGGAAATGTTTTTGAGGAACGGAAAGGGCGCAGTAGCTCTCAAATATCCACATCTCGGCGGACAACTCCACCGCGCAACTGAGCCATGAAATTGAAGGTGCATATATCATCGGTCCGAACCCTTGTCGCAAGCTAGCCTCCAAGTTCACTAAACCATATAAGCTATATGCAAAGAGAAATGCTAAGACACCACTCGGAATGCTGTACGACGAACGGTTGCACAAAATTTTGATGAATGTATTAGGGAATACTTCTACCACATTCAAGTCAACCAGCGATGACATCGCCGGGATATCGTCTGCAGTTGCGATATCTGTTGCTCAAACCAGCGCCGTCGCTGCGGAAGATTTGGTTTTGCTGGGACCGCGCGTCTTTTTCCATCATTCATCCTCTCTCCCGTCTGCAAGTGGCAGCGGTTTATATCTTAGGCAGTTATTTCTTAGACAAATTTATATCTAAGGCAGTAAAGGAATAATGAGAGAATTCATTGCCTTAAGAAGGTAGTGAAGAGCCCTACAGTCATGAACAAAAATTGGAGGACGCTTAAGCTTCGCCTTTGAGAGTGGAACGCGACAGCGTGTTGCAGACTATCGTAGAAAAGCCGGTGTCGTCGGCGTCGGCCGTGAGCAAAAAATCTCCTCCTCCCCGTGAGCGAAATAATCCCCCTCCTCCTCCTTTTAATGTACGCCACGGCCCAAACAGATAGCGTGCAGCAGCAGCGCAAGGAAGAGAAGGGACGCCTGTCACATATTTCGGTGGACAACCCGGACCGCGCTGCAAGGGAAGGAAAATGAAATGAAAATTGGTTTTAAGGAAAGGAAGTGAGGCCTGTCTCACATATCTCTGTGGACACCCGAACCGCTCCGTAAGGAAAGGAAAATGAAATGAAAATTGATTTTAAGGAAAGGAAGTGACGCGTCTGACATATCTCTCGTTGGTATCTCTTGTTCGGGCGCAGTGGGGCCGTGCGGTCACGCAGGAGTCACGCATTGAGCGGCGAACAACGCAGCGCACATCCAAAGCGCGTTCACCACGAAGCTTGAGGCTTGCTGCCCGTTCGTTCGGCGCGGAAGCTATGCTGGCGTTCGTGGCATCGGGTTTGTCGAGAACGATGTGCCGACGAAATACGACTGCAACTTGAGTCCCGCGCGTTTCGGCAAGGCGCCTGGCAGCGCTTCTGCGTGGTTTGTTGCTCCTCGGGTCCGTTTCACCGTACGTAGCAGAGCGATTTGGCTAACGGGCAAGGCGTCGCGCCGAACAGGCGATGGCGCTCTGTGGGCTCCCTGGCTTTTCTACGACACGAGCTCCACTCGCCGCGGTGGCTCGGTGGTTAGGGCGCTCGGCTACTGATCTGGAGTTCCCGGGTTCGAACCCGACCACGGCGCCCGTGTGCTGTGCGATGTCAGTGCACGTTAAAGATCCCCAGGTGGCCGAAATTATTCCGGAGCCCTTCACTACAGCTCCTTTTTCTTCCTTTCTTCTTTCACTCTCTCCTTTATCCCTTCCCTTACGGCGCGGTTCAGGTGTCCAACGATATATGAGACAGATACTGCGCCATTTCCTTTCCCCCAAAACCAATTAATTACACAAGCGCCTTAACGCTGTCGCGTTAAAAAGGTAGTAGCATTCATTAATGAAATGGCTACAAACTGTTTTTGCATATGTTGCTAGGTTCTAGTGTCGTGTGCTGGCTTGGCTTGCCAAATTTGTGTACACACTGTGGCAATAAAGAAGCTATACGATCAATGCGACCACTGACCGATACCAGTGAGAGCTAAATCACACACTCAGTTATTGGGAATTATGTGTACAAATCATGCGAGGCGGCAGCATCTAGCAGCCCTGCCGGCACACACAAAGGTCTATGATGCGAGGCGAGTACACATTAGAAAGAGTAACAGAAGCGGGACACACGCTCTGCACATGCACGGGTAGATCTCTCTCCGTCTAATATACTTAGTAAACCTGCTTCTGAGTTACGGTCTTGTTGCTCTAGCTCTTACTCCTTGAGCTACGATAACAGCCGTAATTATGAAGTTTCGATTGTAGAAACAGGTTAATCTGCCTAATTATACGACGCGTCAGATGTGTTCAATTACAAATCATCTTATACACGGAAAAGTATTGGGAAATTATCTCGTACGAGATTATTTTAGGGTTAAAGGAACACTTTTTAACCCAAAGAGTTTCTTACTATTGACTAGAGGGAAAGCTGGCGGCACTACACCTGAACCTCCATGGGTGCGCAAAGCATCATGGGGAGATGAGGTACTTGGTGCGGGACAGTAGGTTTTTTCCAGGAACACAGAGTGGCGTTACAGAGATGTCCCATCCCGTATC